>NC_142944.1:24541026-24648526 GCF_046866305.1 Octopus bimaculoides | reverse complement strand
AACCTTGTCACATCAAAAAGAACTGCCCCCAGGGCTGAGGTAAGGCTACGGAGAGGAAGGAAAAGGAGAAGGTGCCCCCCTCCCCGAGGAGGGGAGACGGAGGAAGTCGTGGAGGCGGTCACCTCAAGAAAGAGAAAGATGAGCAACGGTGGTTGCTCACCAGGTGAATTGCAGGTTGCGGAGGAGGAGGAAGATCCCTCGGGTGTGCCGGGGGAGGCCATAACCCCTGCAACAGATAAAAAGAAAAAAGAAAAGAAGAAATGGGAGACGGTCGGCGGAAGTCACTGTGCCGCCGACCGAACCCGAGGCCCCTCCGATAGGAAGTGTGTCAACTGAGAGGGAGACTCTGTCAGCGGGAATTATGCCGCTGACAGAGCAGAATTCGGGCCCTCACGATATTGAGGAAACAGAATTTATTCTCTGTTACCTCAATGGAGGGCCCATAGAACCCTTTTTGGATGGTCTATTGACCCGTAGTAGATACAACGCGCTCATAATAGACCACCCATGTTGGCCTCCGCAGGTTTGTGCGGAAGTCATCAGCGATAATGAAAGACTTGCAATAGAGAAAAATTGTAATAATGAAACATTTGTCTCCGTTGTGCCGGGCCAACCAACGCGGGTTTTCATGCATGCAGCAGGAATCCTGCTGGGTGGCCGGGCGAGGACGATTGAACTTTTTGATTGATCTTGTATTGTATTTAAATGAACAACGTTTTCGAGGGGTTATCGGTCGGCGGGCGCTGCTAGCCCTTCCATTATTATTTCATCTTTGTTGTTATCACCTTTATCTCATTAATGTCTGCGTCCAGCCCGCAGCTACTTTACGTTTGTCTGTCTTTGTTCGTCCCCTCTTTGTAAGGCCTTAATGGTCAAATTGTTGAAATAAAGTAGCTTGCTTACCAATCACATGGTTCTGGGTTCAGTTCCACTGCGTGGCACCTTGGCCAGGTGTCTTCTACTATAGCCTCGGGCCAACCAAAGCTTTGTGAGTGGACTTGGTAGACGGAAACTGGAAGAAACCCATCATAATGCATATATATGTATATGTATGTGTGTGTATATATTTGTGTGTTTGTCCCCCCGTCGTAGCTTGACAACCGATGCTGGTGTGATAACGTCCCCGTAACCTAGCGTTTCGGCAAAAGAGACCTATAGAATAAGTACTAAGCTTACAGAGAATAAGTCCTGGGGTCGATTTGCTCGACTAAAGGCGGTGCTCCAGGATGGCCGCAGTCAAATGACTGAAACAAGTAAAAGAGTAAAAGAGAATACACACACACACATACACTTAACATGAAGCAGATTTTTTCCCTTGAATTTCTTCGATTTTTATTGTACTATTAATCATCAATTTACTACATTCAATACTTATAGCCTGGAAAAGTTGTTGCACCCATCGAGTAGCCTTCATATTTGCGCTAGCAGAACAAGATAAACTAATATAACAGTCATTTTTTAAGCTTCGAGTCAAAGATCAGCAAAGAATTCAAGTGCCGTCTGCGTATTTCTGCAATTTTCCCTTTACTTTTCCTTGTGAATGATCATATATACAGAACATTCTTGTTGTACATATCACTAGTGAACAAAAGAGAAAAGCGTACTAATAAAGCTTGGTTCAACATTTTCCATCTAGTCCTGACTTATTCTTCCTTTTTCTTTTTGTTAGCTAAAACACACACACACACACACACACACATACACACACTTACGTGTATATATACAATAGCGCCGTATTTGTATCGATTGCTATTTTCCAGTAAATATTGGTGCCTTGTTGTACCGTATATATATATATATATATATATATATATATATATATATATATATATATATATATATATGAGTATGTATGTCATTCAATTTTAAAAGCCGGTTTCTAACCTAGATCCAAGACTCATTCATTGGAATTTCAACTACAACAGGATATTTTTGTATGTATGTATGTATGTATGTATGTATGTATGCAGATATCTGCTTTGTTTTATGCAGGTATTGTCATGCATATACTTAGATATCTAATCTAGACATGCTGATATATACTTAAATGATAAACTTCTGAAAAGTTTTACAGAGTTTTATTTCCAGTGATGGCTTGAATCTGTAGTCTTCAAATCATCTTTCTCCTTTCTGGTTTTGAGAGACCTAATTTCTCAAGATTGGTATTTAAGCAGTATGTTATGCATCCTAGGGCCCCAACAATTACATGTATAAACCTGAACCTTTAATCTGGATAGAGTAACTGCAGATTTCTCAATAGTTCAACGTAGGTATTCTCTTTTTCACTGATCTTCAGCTTTATGTTAACATCCGCTGGGCAACTAATTTCCACAACTCTGCACAGTTTCTTTTCTGTATTCCAAAACGTTATATCAGGTTTATTGTGTTTACATTTTATTAAGGGTTTCGTTGGTAAATTCCACCAGGACACCTTTTTGTTATGAGTGTCTATGGCTTCCACCATACAATGAGTTCTTATTTCTTTGTCTTCGAGGTTATCCTTCCGATGAATTTCATAATATGATGTCGTAGTTACATGTCTAATCGATAGATAATACCGTGATGACATTTTCAGACAGCTGCTTATGATGTTAGGTGATATCTTTGGTGTTAACTCCACAAAGTCTGCATCGGTTGTCACATTTTGCTGCTTTTCCTGCAACTCTGTCCCTTTTGTGCGTCAGGTTTTCGGTTGATATTTCCTGTTCCTGGACTGCAAACGCATACTCTTCAAAGTGGGAGGTAGTAATCTGATTATTGGTCCATGATAGGCTGCTTTGATGATCAACGTTACTATCATCTCGGAGCTTTCTACTAACGTATCCATGCATGGTCTTCTAGTGATATATGCTCATCTTTTTATCTGATGGTATTTTACGGTAGAGTCGTGTGACGTCTTTGGATATGTATTTAAGGTTATCAAACTTATCAGACAAGGAATGCTGCGCAAGGAACTGTCTTTCAAGTCTTATGATATTATCAGCCTCATGTATGCAACCTTGGTCAAGTGATGCACTTTGTCATTTGGTGATTAAAAGATATTGCTGAAGGGATATGATACGAAATTCAAAGGCAGTTTGGATCGATGCTAAGCCTCTGTCGCCTTCTTTTTGTTTTAGGTAGAGGCGGTCTAAGTCACTGTTGATGTGGAAATTATGTGTGATAATTGGTATTTTCCGGATTTTCACACCATGGCTTGGATCTCATGAAGCGTCCAGTCAAGCAAACCAAATGCTGGTATGAGTACTGGCACTTGCTAACAAATTGTGGGCCACTGTTTTGTTGAATGCAGAAAGTTTCGAGGTTCAAACTGTCTTCATTCGGCTGTAATATTCTTCAGTGATAAATGATTTGTTACAGATGCCATTGGAACACATGTTTACATCCACTACTGGATACATGTAACATTCCTCATTAGATATAGGAGAAACAGTTAAACCATTGATGGAGATGCTGCTAGTCTGGTTAAGGTTTCCCTCTTTTCACATATAGGTGAGATATCCTTCAGACTTCCCTAACATGAATGATAAGGAATTTACAGAAAGTATAAACAACATCACAGAGAAGCTGTCCCTTTGGAATATATCTCTGCGATATTGTATTTTCTCAGTGATTATACAATCACTCCTTGTGTTTAATTCCAAGATGGTAGCCCATGATGAAGTTAGGTCAGCTATGGCTTTGACTATGCTCGCTGGAACTCAAACAAGAGTGCGGAACAGAGTCAAAGGCTTTCTTGTAGTCCAGCCACATTGAAATGATGTTCCTTCTCTGCTCCTGTACCTCTGACTTTGTGGTTTTGTTCATTAACAATTAGCCCGGCACATCTCTAGACTTTCTTCTTCCCAGCTGCTTGTTCTGGTGTGATGATGTTATTATTTTCACAGTGGTGTTGGAGGAAGAGGTTTAAACATGCTGTGTACATTTCATACATTAAGTTATTGCATACAATTGGCCGGTAGCTTATTGTCATATGGTTGGTTCTGTATTTGAAGATCAGTTTTGTCTCTGCCAAAGCTAACCAATGTGGTATGCTACTATTGCCATTGAAAGCTTGCTGGTACAGGTTGATAAGATATAGTTGGTAGAAGGTTAGCTTCTTGTAACAATATCCAACAATCAGGTCTCTTCCTGGTGCTTTTCTATTCTGGAGTTTCTGGATTACAGTTGTAAAAGTTTCACCATCAATATTGTATATCTTGGATGTAACGCAGGAGCAATAACGTTTTCGGATTTCTTCCAGCCACAGAGCATCTTGGTTAAATTCCTTCTCTTCACTCCAGATTTTCCTCCAGAGGGAGTCTATGTCTTCTCGTGAAGGAGCTTCTGTGATGTTTACTGCTTCTCTGTGATGTTTACTACCCGTTTCCGGTTAAAGGTTTTGCTTATTATTCTTCTCTCGGTTATTCTCTTCTGATGTCAGAGTTTTTCACTGACAGCTTTTAGCTCCTGCTTTAGGGTAATCAGTTTGCAAACGAGTGTTCTCCTTTTGCTGTCTCCAAACATCACTTCTATCTCCTTCTTCACTTTTTGTTGGTGAGGCGTATAATGATTTGCTTGTTTGCATGCTAAAGCATCATCACATGGCTGATATTTCTTCCATAAATCAACTATCTTTTTCTCCGTCTTCAAAACCCATTATGGTACTTTCTTTGTTGTTTCGGTTTTGTTCACTTTGCATGTCGTTCATGTACTGTTTTGCAGTAGTAGCCAACGCATATAGACAGGCGTTATATGCGTTATATGCCAGAATGAGAGTTCATTACACTGCTGTAGATTCTCCTTTCCAATTTCGTTAATAGCTTTTAATAACGTATCTTGTGTCTTTTTTTTTTTTTTACTCTGGTAGAGAACACTCTCTCCTCCTTCAAAGCTAAAGTTGCTTTTCCTCGGAAAACTTCAGTAAAAGCACATGGCACATTTCCCTAATATATAATCCTGACTACTACTACTACTACTACTACTACTACTGCTGCTGCTGCTGCTGCTGCTGCTGCTGCTGCTGCTGCTACTACTACTACTACTACTACTACTACTACTACTACTACTACTACTACTATCGTTGCAGCTGTGCCTGCTATTTACCATAGTCGTATGAGGGGGACAGTGGTCAGTTACTTTAGCTAATAATGTAATTTGGTTGGCAGGCAGTATAGAATCTGTTGGAATGTCGTTAACTGCGACATCATTCGCGTTTTCTCACATCATTCACGTTTTAGTTTTTGTTTACGGTGTCGGGAAGAAGGTTAGTTTCAGATCTTTTTTAATAAAATTATATTCATCAACTTTCTTCCTGTGTTCCGCAAATGTTGTTTGGCGTAATTGTTTCGCAGTAAAATTATTTAATTCTGGATGCAAATCGTCCCAATATGATTTCAATCGATTCATATAGCCAACAGCGGGGGTTTTTTTTTTTTTTGAACAGTTAAATCAATCAGTATTCAATTCATAACTCCAATAAAAATTAGTTTTGTAATTACGGTTTCTTCTATAACTGCAGCGAGAAAGAATCTGTTTATCTGTTGAGCCTTTGTTTTCGTTCTGTTCCTCGGTTGTGTTGTTGTTGATGTTGTGTCCAGCCATGCTGTTTGTAGTAACTCTCTGCATGGTAAATTCAATTTTCAATCGAAAATCACCGCGATCGTGAATAAAAGGCTCCTTCAGTTAGTTCATCTGAAGATTAACCAGTTATCCAATAGGGTTCATATTTGTGGATTCAAAGTTGGAGATAATATTCATCGTGTTTTCGATAAATAGTCTCCCATACCAAATACGGAACTTGTTGCTTCGTGTTCTGTAATATCCTTATGGATAAACGAATACACTGCAACAATGTAATAATAATATAATCGAAGCAAACGGCAGTATCCACGCGGAACTTAACAACAATCTTTTAAGAATCAACAATCCAACATGCTAACTCAAACTGTTAACTTTGAACTCCAGCTTTGAACTATCAACACACGAACAGTAGAACTAGCACGAAGTACCTTATTCTTCTTGTGAACATCAATTCTGAGGGAGACTTACCTGAATTTGTACTTGGATTGGGGGTCACTCTGTATATTCTTGAGAAATTTATCAGTGCTTAGTCGCTACTTAATTCATTCCTCGCTTTTATGAACGCTCTCTTAAAGATGTCCACATATATTTTTACCTACCCGTTGGTGGTAGGGTGAAGTGAAAATATGTTTTATCGCATGCCTCTTACAGAAGTTCTTGAATTCATACCCAAAGGACTGCGTTCCGTTGTCTGAAACTAGGGTATCATGAACACCGTATCGCGTAAACAATTCGTATAAGAACTTTATAGTTGTCATAGAAGCAAACCTCCAGCCACTTACTACAGCTATCTACTACAATTAGGTAATAAGCGCCGTTTATCGGTCCGGTATAGTCAATGTCTAACTTAAACCATGGGTTCTCCGTCTCTGGCTACAATTGATAATTTATCAGCGGAGCTTTGACCGCGAGCGCGCAATCTTGGCACGTTCTCACCAAGTTTTCAATATCTCAATCCATAAACGGCCAATAAACATAAGAGCCTTCATCCTTGCCATTCCTGGATGTCTGTTGTGAAATTGTTGCAATACCCCTTTTTGTAATGTAGTAGGAACCACCACTCTTTGGGCATACGCCAGAATATCGTCGCAAATTGAAAATCTACTGGCATCTGAATTTTTATTCTATTTATCTTTTTAAAGTTTCTTTTATTTTCCTAAAATAGTAATCACCTGCAGTTTTCAGTCGTATATCCTGTGCTGTCACTGGTAGTTCTTGGATAACGTTCATCATAACACTTTTAATTTCACTTTCTGCCTGCTGTGTAGCTATAACAGTCTCTTCTAGTGGTTCCATATTTTTTGGAATTAATCTCGAAAGGCAGTCTGAATGACCAACGTTTTTCCATGGATGGTATTGCATTTTGAAATTATAATTTAGTAATATTACACCCCACCATTGCAGGAAGTTTGCAGTATAAGTTGATAATCTTTTTTTAGACCCATAAATTGACAGCAAAGGTCTATGGACTGTTTGCAAAAAAAGACTTCTGCCATGTAGAAACCTGTGAAATGTTTTAACTGCAAAAATAATTGCTAGGGCCTCCTTTTCAATTTGACTATATCTCTTCTCTGCCGCTATTAGCGAGCGCGAAAGATGAACCACTGGTTTTGTACTTCTGTCTTCGTAGTTATGAAGTAGAACTGCATCTAATCTGCGCTCAGAAGCATCAGATTATACAATGATATCCATTTCGGGATCATAATGTGCTAACGATAAGTCTGAGATTAGCATTTTTCTATTTCGTCAAAAATGTTCTGGCAATTAGCAGACCAATTCCACGTTACTTCTTTCTTTAATAAGTCGTTCAATGGAGCTCTTAATTTGTGCATATTAGATATGTTGTTTTGGTAGTAGTTTGCCAGCCTAAGAAGTACTTGTAAAGTTGGAATATTTGTCGGCGCAGACATATTCTTTTTTGCGCCTGCCCTCGACGAGTTAGGGTGTCTACCACTTTTATCAATTATTTGCCCTAAGTATTTAATTTGGGTAGAAAGAATTGGCATCGAAAATCTTAATTTTCTTAAACGTGGCTTTTATGTGTTCCACATGCTGTTGAGAATTACTCTTGATCAAAATATCGTCCAAGTACGGAATTGCAAATTCACAATCAGATAATATAGTTTCTATGATTTGCTGAAATATTGCTGGTGCCACTTTTAATCCAAAAGGTAATCATGTGTATCTGTACAATCCTCTGTGTGTATTAATCGTCAAATACTTTGAGCATTTTTCCTTTACTTCTATCTGTAAACAGCCTTCAGACAGCTCTAATTTGGAAAAAAAATTCCACCATTTAACTTTGAACAAATGTACTCTACAGGCGGGAGTGGATGGTGGTATGTTCAATCGTACAGTCGTTCAATCCTGTAGAGAAATCGGCACACAGTGGGAGCCGCCTACAGCGAGTAATCCACCTTTTTGATGATTCCACTCTTTTCGGATCTGTCCAACTCTTCCTTTATGGTTTCAGTTGCTTTAGACACGGGATCAGCGTTTTCACTAACTTGGAAATAGGCTTCCTTATTCTCTGATAACAGTTGCAGAATAATTTTTTTCAATTTTTTCTTCAGTTCTCCCGAAAACTTGTTTTTAACGGGGCAGCCATTTATGTTATTGCAATAGATATTTATGGAGAGGTCCCATAAATCGAATAACCAATCTGAGCCAAACAGATTGATAGTATTATCCACAACAAATGATTTTGCTTCGTGTGTCTCTGCTTGAAATGTGACGTGGATACATGCTTTCCCATGAAGTCTAATTTATCGCCCCTTACACCATACGCTATTTTCGCTGCTTTTCGTAATTTCAGTTTACCAATTTTTTTTCAAGTACCTGCATTTATAATTGAGATGTGTCTAACTGTAATTTGGTGTTCACGTGGTTTATTTTTATGTGCATGATTTTTTTTGTTTTTCCGTCGCAATCACTCTCTGCTGAAAACACCTTAGAACTTTTTGTGTTTGAGCCTCATAGTCTTGTTCTACAATGAGAATTCATGTGTCCCAACTACTTCTGGCAACTATAGTATTTTTGTTGTTAAATGGTCATTCCTTTTTGTAGTGTAGGCCTCCACAACCATAACATGGATTGGGGCCTGACAAATTTTTATTGTGCTTCCCGGGACAACACATTTGAATTTTTGCAGAGCTTTTATCTTGTATTTTTTCACATCATGTTTAAAGTTTGCCATAGCCCGACATTCTTCTGAAATCTCCACACATATGGTTGACTACTCAGGCATATGTGATAAAATCATCAACCACATTTTTTGTTAAGTTCCAACACTCCATTCTGGTGTTGAATAAAGAAATTTTTGAAAGCAGTTCCACGGATTCTTGGAAACCAATCTCATTCGACTTTTCGGACAGAATAAAGTTATAGCATCGTTCATATTCGGCAAGACCTACCTTGCGTAGTAAAAGCCTTACTTTCTGCTCTTGCGACCATGACTTCCATTTGTGAAAAATTTCCTCGTATCTTCTGTAATTCGCGGGAAACGTAATACGTTATTATATGTAAGTTCAGAAATAGTGTTAGCTATGCCGTTTGGCGTAAACGAGCTTACTGGATTTTCGGACTTCACCAACTGCAACTAAATTAGTTGTTGTTGTTTTTCCTTCTTTTGAAGCTGTACTACTGCGGCTAATAGGTGTTCCATAATGCAGAAATTGTCAAGTCACCAATGGGAGATTCGAACGATCCTCGTAGCTTCGTGTTATATCCTTATGGACAGTGTAATAAGAATAGAATCGAGGCAAAAGGCAGTAACCACACGTAACGTAACAACAATCTTTTAAGAACCAACAATCCAACACGCTAACTCGAGCTGCAAACTTTTAACTTCAAATATATATATATATATATATATATATATATATATATATATATATATATATATATATATATATATATATATATATATATTACGAGAATAAAGAGAAAGAAGCAACATGTCATTGAACAAGAAAGACTAATAATAATATCTTAAATGCCATACAAGTTTTGTTGAATTTATCTCTCCCACCATAGAAGGTAGTTCGATCACTTTGTGACAATAGGCATGCACTTTAAATCAGAAGAAGAGAGAATCTTAAAAGTCAAGAAGTTTCCGAAATTAACAAGAAATCAAATAAATTACAATATAATGTCTTGTTAGCGACTCGAAAGCTGAGGAACATGGGTTTCTGCTTCAAGAAACGTCATCAGCATAACAATTCTCCTATATTATCTCTAGCAGAGGAAACACTTTGATATGTAAAAAGCAGAGTAGAATTTTAAAAAGATGTTCCCGGTACTTTGCATATAAATAAAATTGTGATAAAAGAAATACTTCAGAGAGGAGAGTGAAATAATAATTTATTTCTTGATTTGTTTCACTCGTGTCATTGGTCATTGCGTTACACACGAATTCACGCACACATACGCACGCACACACACACACACACACACACACACACACACACACACACACACACACACACATGTAGACAGACAGACAGCTAGATAGACAGACAGACAGCTAGATAGATAGATAGATAGATAGATAGATAGATAGATAGATAGATAGATAGATAGATAAAAGAAGAAGAAGAAGAAGAAGAAGAAGAAGAAGAAGAAGAAGAAGAAGAAGAAGAAGAAGAAGAAGAAGAAGAAGAAGAAGAAGAAGAAGACGGTTATTATGTACATTGTTTTGTCTTCGTATAAAAAGATGGGCTACAGCAAATATTCTGCTCAATACCACAGATTTGCTTGTCAGTTACTTGACCTTAACCAGTTGAGCATGTTCCTTGGTAGCTGACGATATGTGCATCTCTGATCACGAGCCATGTTGAGAGGAATTGTTTGGGGGTTTGAATAATTCACCTCTGGAAATATGGATGTTTCGTTCAATATCCTTAAACAACCCTTATTCAAGGACCATTTGAATGGGATGGGCTACTCGACCTAAAGCAAATTCTAACTGGGCCCCACCTGCAAGGTCATACGCTGTTTATCTTAATATGAGATCACCATATCGCGCACATATGGTTGTGATGCATGCGCCTAGTGTACCCTTATCAGACGGGTAGTTATGATGGGTATACTGGGCTTCGTATATTTTACCCCAGTGTCACTTTGATGGCATGCACTGCTCTCTCACTCAACAATAATAATAATAATAATAATAATAATAATAATAATAATAATAATAATAATAATAATAATAATAATAATGGATAATAGATAATGATAATGATGATGATGATGATGATGATGATGATGATGATGATGATGATGACTGCGTTGAGTTAACTAGAGCAGCTATAGACTCCTATGTAGGTAATGGTGGAGAAAGTTTATTAAAAGATGCTAGAATAACAGCAGCACATAAGGAAACAAAACACCCAAATGTAGTTAAAAATCAGAAAAAAGAACAAAAGTTATCTGGCAGGAAAGGGCTTTGTATGGTAGATTCCCAAAGATTGTTACAGCATATAGTAGTAGTGAGACATGTTTGTGGATGAAAAGGGAGACAGAAAGTTTGTCAGTAGCAACACAAGATCAATCATTAAGGACTAATTGTATAAAATCCAAAATATACAAAAACTAAGTAGATTCCCAATGTCGGTTATGCAAATCAAGAGACGAAAGCGTTACTCATATAGCAAGTGAATGTAGCATGCTGGCACAGAAAGAATACACGAAAAGACATGACATTCTAGGGAGAGTAATCTACCGGGAGTTACGTAGAAAGCTAGGATCTGAACATAGTAATAAATGGTATGAACATGAACCTAGTAAAGTGCTAGAAAGTAAGAAATACAAGATATTGTGGGACATTAACATTCAGACTGACAGAGTAATAGAAGTTAGAAGGCCTGATTTGGTAGTAGTAGTAGACAAAGAGAATAGAAAGTACCAGATATTTGATATTACAGTCCCAAATGATGAAAAATTCAAAATGAGAGGTATAGAAAAAATTGCAAAGTACCAGGACCTATCCATTGAATTACAGACACTATGGAAAGTGTGGGTAAAATGTATCCCAATAGCTATAGGTGCATTGGGAACTATCCCTAAAGATTTAATAGATAGAGGAAATAGGCATAAAACCCAATTTACTACAGCTCCAGAAAACAGTGTTATTAGGGACAGCTAGGATACTTAGGAGGGATCTTGGCATCTAAGGTTACTTGTTGTAGCCCGATGTTGGACTTTTTTCTTTTCCAACAGTCTAATCTCTTGTGTGTATATGAAAATAATAATAATAATAATAATAATAATAATAATAATAATAATAATAATAATAATAATAATAATAATAATAATAATAATAATAAAAGTACAAATAGATTAAATAATACCGGTATTATTCCACCCAAGAATAACAATCGGGAAGTGCGTACTTTAAACTTGTTACGCAAAAATTACGAAGACGTGCACGTGCAAAACAATCTGTTCTGCCTGGCACTCATACCTTTAACTGAATTGCTAAATAGAACTGGATGCGGATACAAATGTTACGGCAAAACAGTCAGCCACCTTTTATATATGGATGACCTTAGATTATACGCTAGAAACGATAAAGAGCTGGAAACACTACTACAGACAGTACATGGAATTACCAAGGAAATAGATATGAAATTCGGATTAGAAAAATGTGCCAAAGCAACCCTGAAAAGAGGAAAACTAGTTAAGAGTAGCAACATCACACTAGATAAAACCAATGAAATAAGATAACTAGACGAAAGCCAACCATATAAGTATTTAGGAGTCAATGAGCTAGATAAGATACAACACACACAAATGAAAGAAAAAATAAAGAAAGAGTACTATTGACGAGTTAGGTCAATATTAAAAACAGAGCTCAATGCCCAAAACAAGATAATAGGTATCAACACTTTAGCTGTCCCAGTTATAAGTTACAGCTACAATATCCTTAACTGGACACTAAACGAACTATCTAAAATAGACAGGAAAACAAGAAAAATAATGACAGGATATAGGATGCACCACCCAAAATCTGACATAGAAAGGCTATATATAAAACGTACAGAAGGTGGTAGGGGTCTTATACAGCTGGAAAACTATTATAAAATAACCACCATAGGATTGCAAAAATACCTACTTCAGAAGCAAGGAAAACTAATACAAATAGCCACAAAACACGAGCAAAACAAAAAACTGTTTTCAGTATTTAAGGAAGCTGACAAATACAAACAAGAAATCAATCTACCTAACAAATACGAAGAAGAAGAAGAAGAAGAAGAAGAAAAAGAAGAAGAAGAAGAAGAAGAAGAAGAAGAAGAAGAAGAAGAAGAAGAAGAAGAAGAAGAAGAAGAAGAAGAAGAAGAAGAAGAAGAAGAAGAAGAAGAAGAAGAAGAAGAAGAAGAAGAAGCTATAAGACAAATGAAATCCAAACTAAAACTAGAACAGCAACTAACCATGATAAAACGATGGCAAGAAAAGCTCCTACATGGTAAATACTGGGCTAAACTAAATGTAAAAGAAATAGACAGAGAAAAATCCCAGCAATGGTTGAGAAGCTCAGGACTCAAAGCAGAGACTGAAGGATTTTTAATTGCTGCACAAGACCAAATCCTCCCCACCAGAAATTACCAAAAACATATAATAACAAGTAACTGCAGAATATGTAGGGATGGACAAGAAACAATAAATAATATTGTCTCTGGCTGCCCAGTCCTGGATAAGAAGGAATATCTTCACAGACACGACAGAGCTGGGACCTATATACACTGGAAGCTATGCCAACACTATGGAATAACAACAGAAAAAAGATGGTATAAACACACGCCAGAAAAGGTCACAGAAAACGAGAAAGCAACCATTCTATGGGATATGCCAATACACACAGATAGAGAAATTAAGGCAAATAGACCAGATATAGTTGTCAAAGATCATGAAGAAAAAAAATGCTTTCTAATTAATGTATCAATATCAGCAGATGACAACGTTTCCCTAAAAGAAATGGAAAAACTTTCAAAATACAAAGACCTGGTAATAGAGGTAACTCGAATGTGGAATCTAAAAACAGAAACAATTCCTATCATAGTAGGTGCCTTAGGTATGATAAAAATATATTCAGACAAATACATAACAAAAACACCAGGACTTACAAATATATATAACATACAGAAAATTGCACTACTGGGTACTGCACACATTCTACGCAAAACACTTTCAATACAGTAAACATAAGAGCACCACAGCAAACCACAGCACATACCCAAGGCGCACAGAGCTGTGTTCGGTAGTGAAGTGAAAGCACGTTATAAAAATAAAACTACTGAACAACAACAACAACAATAATAATAATAATAATAATAATAATAATAATAATAATAATAATAATAATAATAATAATTGATAAATGTGCAAAAGCTATCTTTATCAAAGGAAAAATGACAAATACATCTAATGTGAACCTTGACCAGCAAAATGTCATAAAAGAGTTAGAACCAGCGGAGAGCTACAAATACCTAGGGGTAATTGAAGGGGACAATATCAAGCACTCAGTGATGAGGGAAAGGATCAGAAGAGAATGTTATCGCAGGGTGAGAGCAATACTGAAGACAGAGCTGAACGCGAGAAACAGGATCGAAGCGATCAATGCTCTAGCCATACCAGTCGTGACTTACAGTTTCAACATCGTTAACTGGTCAATTACTGAAATATGTAATGTTGACAGAAAAATACGAAAACTGTTGACAATGCATAGAATGCACCACCCTAAGGCAGATATAGAACGTCTTTATCTGCCAAGAAAAGAGGGAGGTCGAGGACTACTACAGCTGGCATTATCAATGAAGGTAGCCACAATTGGCCTAGACACCTATATGAAAATCTCTGAGGACTGGATGCTAAAACTTGTCTTAAAATATGAAAGCAAGAAAGCATCTTACTCAGTAACAAAACAGGCAAAGGAATATCTAAGTGAATTCCAATTGCAACAAATTCAAGAATTAGACGAACTAGAAACACCTACAGAAAAAGCTAAGCGCTTGAAAACCCGTGCTAAAATTGCTGCCTTAGCTATTATGACTGAAAAATGGCATGGAAAACCTCTCAATGGCAAATACCCAAAGAGAGCGAATAATGCAGATATTGACAAAGCCCTTACCCACCAATGGTTAATGGCCTCTGGATTGAAATCAGAAACAGAGGGGTTTATCATAGCAGCCCAAGATCAATGCCTACCTACAAAGAACTACCAGGCCAACATATTAAAGAACGGCAGCTCCCCATTATGTCGTATATGCCAACAACAAAATGAGACCATCGATCATGTTGTCTCCATGTGCAGTCTGCTTGCGCCTACAGAGTATCTCAACAGGCATGATAGAGCTGCACAATATATTCACTGGGTAATATGCAAAAACCTGGACTTGCCCCATGATAAAAACTGGTGGGAACACAAACCACCCCCAGTACTTGAAAATGATCACATTGCACTCCTCTGGAACTTCACCATTCAAACTGACAGAAAGATAGACGCAAATAGGCCAGACATCATACTGAAAGACTTCAGACAAAAATCATGCCTCCTCATTGATATGACTGTCCCAATTGATATAAACGTATCTGTCAAGACCTACCAAAAACTGAGCAAATATAAAGATCTTGAAATAGAAATTAGCAAAATGTGGAATCTGAAGACGAAAACAATACCTATTGTCATAGGTGCCCTGGGAATGACAGCGAAACGGGCTGATTACTACCTAGCTCAGATACCAGGAAACCCCAAAATGGCTGAAGTCCAAAAGATAGTGCTCATGGGAACTGCCCATATCCTACGTAAAATACTGTCTATGTGATCTCAAATTTTAAAGCAAACATAATTTTCTTATGGTTTCTTAAACATTCACTTGAACAAAACTGTACAAATCCAAATATATGGTACCCTAGGCATAACACCTACATGAACTTCTAACTTGTTGTCTCTTGAGGTCTCTGGGTGAGACTTGGATCCAACTTGTACAAATGCAAAACAAAAGTCAAACATAAAATAATAATAATAATAATAATGATGATGATCATGATGATGATCATGATCATGATCATGATAATGATAATAACGGGAAAATTATCCTAATTCCCAAATCCACTGAAACAGCAAACCCACAAGATTATAGACCAATAATTTGTGTCCCTACAATTTACAAAGCCTTTATTGCAATAATATCGCAGAGACTGAGCAAGCATCTGTAAGAAAAGAACCTGTCTCCAGAAGAGCAGAAGGGATGCTGCAAGGGCTCATACGGCTGTAAAGATCAACCGATGATCATTAAAGTCATAACTGAAGACAGCCGCAGAAAGAAGAAAGGCCTCAGTATGGCCTGGGTGGACTACCAAAAGGCTTTCGACAGTGTTCCCCACACGTGGATTCTGGAAACACTAGCCATAAACAAGGTGGCACTAATAATCATACAACACATACATAAGACACTCTATGAATAAATGGCAGACAGTGCTACAGCTCCAATCAAAAGAGTTACTCATAAAAACCAAAGCCATCCCCACCTGGATCGAAAAAAGTGACGTTCAGATTCGAAATAATCGTCTATTAACTACTCATATCTCTCAAAATTTAATAGTATTGTGTTAAAATTGGGAATACTTATAAACACACACGCGCATATATATATATATATATATATATATATATATATATATATATATATATATATATATATATATATATATATATATATATATATATATATCTTTTACTCTTTTACTCTTTTACTTGATTCGGTCATTTGACTGCGGCCATGCTGGTGCACCGCCCGGGACTTATTGCTTGTAAGCCTAGTACTTATACTTTCGATCACTTTTGTCGAACCACTGGGTTTCAGGGACGTAAACACACCAGCATCATTTGTCAAGTGATGTTGGGTGGGGGACAATGACAGATACACAAACATATACACACATGCATATATAAATATATGCATATATACGATGGGCTTCTTTCAGTTTCCATCTACCAAATCTACTCACATGGCTTTGGTCGGCCCAAGGCTATAGTAGAAGACACTTGCCCAAGATGCCACGCAGTGAGACTAAACCGGGAACCATGTGGTTGGTAAACAAGCTACTTACCAGATAGCCACTCCTGCACCTATATGTATTTAGTCTGGGTTCGAGAAAAAATGTTCTAATGACTTATTGGTATTAATGATACTGAATAGGCTGTCAGCTTAAAACTGCGTCCCTACGCCGATATAGGACACTATTAATATTATAAGTATATTAATATATATATATATATATATATATATATATATATATATATATATATATATATATATATATATATATATATACACATACACACAAGTTTGGCCAAAAGTCACCTGACAGTAAATCAAAACTATTTAATTGCAAGAGTTATCTATGTTTAACAACTGAATGAATTTAATAAAAATATCTAACTATGAAACCTCATGAAAATTGTTCAAAATGAAGTCCTTCTTGGGCGACACATTTTTCCATTCAAGTCAATACAGATTTACAGCTAGTATTTATGGTATTTTGATTTACATTAGCGTGACTTTTGGCCAACCCTTTATAAAGATAGATAGATAGATAGATAGATAGATAGATAGATAGATAGATAGATAGATAGATAGATAGACATACATAATACACACGCGCGCACGCACGCACACACACACACACACACACACACACACACATACATATATATATATATATATATATATATATATATCTTTGTTAAAGAGTACAACAAACGCTAAGGCAAGACAAGCATCTCAAGTCATACGTTATTTTTATAAGAAAAACTTAAAGCCTTACATCTGTTTCTCAGATATCCCAAAATATTGGATATTCCGTCAGCCTTCATAGTGTACATATCCATACATATATTTACATAGGATTACACCTAAGGACTTATGGACTAACATGTACACTACCGGAAAGTGGAACTGTGAACTTTTATGCTTCTTTTTCTTCATTTCTTTATTCTTTTTTTCTACAGTCCTTTACTTCGTCGTTTCCTTAATCTATACCCTTCACATTTTCTCTATCGGTCTCCGATGATGGAATATCCAATATTTTTGGACATCTGAGAAACAGCTGTAAGACTTTAAGTTATTCTAATAAAAATAATGTATATGACTTGAGATGCTTGTCTTTCCTTAGTGTTTGTTGTCCTCTTTAACAAATATATATCCGCAATATCGGAAATCTACAATGGAACCTTAACTCCCGCCTCGGCTATGAGGTTGGAGCCCTGGTAATCCGTTACAACACTTACCCAACATACCTGTGAACTAAAGCCCCACATTTTGTGTATATATAAATACGCAAACAACGACGAGAGAAAAATTGAAAAGCAGAAAAAGTAACACAGAGATCAACCCTTCATCAGTTGTCGGCTGTCTATCTACTCCTCATTTCAACGACAATATGAGTCTTCGAAGACAGTTGCTCCCATGAGTACCAAAATAAAATTTGGAGGGTCAAAGTTGAGAACAAAAACAGGACAGTGGAGACATACAAGGAAACCGAACGAAGATAAACATAGAGAGACGTTAGACCAGAACGAGAGGAAAATAGTGAATGCTGGGAGATATATTTTCTTTGAAAAGAGAAAAGATAGAATAGAGAGATAGAAGACGTCCAGTCCTTAGAACGTCAGTGCAGGAAAAGAAAGATTATCACGTGAAGAAAAGGAAGATGGACGATGGTCACGTGTAAGCAAAAAGAGAGAGAGAGAGAGAAAGAGAAGACGGAGAGAGAAACAGATAGAAAACGGTGAATGGGAGAAAAGGGGAATTAGAGAAGGATGGGTGTGAAAACAGTAAAGAATAAAGTCGCATAAAAAAGATTAAGATAAACTTACTAGGAAATGGATGCGTAGCGTTCAATTAAGTAATAATAATAATAACAATAACAATAATAATAATAATAATAATAATAATAATAATAATAATAATAATACTCATTGAAATTTATTCCTATTTTTCCAAATATAATGATGTATTTTAACTTGATACCTCCACTACCCGAACAGCGATCGTAAACACACGTGTTACATCAAAATACAGACCATCTCCAAACCCAAACACCATGTACAAAAAATAGCTGACAAAGGGTTGGACTATATCCGAGTAAGTAATACTCATTGAAATTTATCTCTATTTTTACAAATATAATGATGTATTTTAACTTGATACCTCCACTACCCGCACAGCGATCGTAAACACACGTGTTACATCAAAATCAGACCATCTTCGAACCCCAAAACACCATGTACAAAAAAATTACAAGCAGATTAAATAACACCGGTATTACTCCACCCAAGAATAACAACCGAGAAGTACGTACTGTAAGCCTGTTACGAAAAAAGTACGAAGATATGAACGGGCAAAAGAATCTGACAACAGAAATAAACGAACCGGTACCCTACGAAAACGACGACCGTCAAAATAAAGGGCCGGACGTTGTTCCGCAAACAAAACAAAACGGCATAAATGGACACGTGAGGAACACATTTCGATCCTACACGCCTATTTCACAGCAGTACTCTACCCAAAAAACGAAAACGCAACAACACATACATATAAAACATGGAAGAAAAATAATGTAAATATAGACCTCGATAAAACAATGAACCCTAACAAACTAGCTAACATAAGAAGATATATTCTAAAAGCAAAAAAAATATCAGAAATAGAAATAGAACAATTGAAAGAAAAAATACATCAGGAAAATCTAGATAATAGTCACACAGCAATGCCAAATAATAATATAAACACTGAGATAGCAAAACACGAGGACAAACGTAACATTCCCGGCAAAAACGAAGTAAACAAAAAACAACAAACCCAGACCGTAGAGATGTATAATAGTGTACAAAATGCACCAATCCAGAACACCACAGACAAACATATGAATGAAAAGGAAGGCAAAACAAATATAAAGCCTGGAAATAACGAAGGGAAACCTAATAATTACGATACTATGAAAATGAAAATAACCGAAGAACTGAAAACCACAGATCTTAGAATGAACCACAGATTATATCTCCCAAAAATCAAAATAGACAATAAAACAACATCAATAATAAATAGCATAAACCTGGACGTCACGGAACTAACAACCACAGAAACAACAGGCAATATCACTGAGCTAAATGACATGATATATGCGGCAGCCACTGCAGCCACAAAAGAAGCAGGATACTCACTCAAACCCATCCGAACAGGAGTTCTACCACCCAAACAGACCTTGTGGATAAATAACATCCAGAATAAAATTTAAAAAAAGAGAAAAGATTTATCGATTCTCAACGAAATTAGTAAACAATCAACACTACTAAGTAACAAGAAGAAGACAAAAATACTGTACAAATACAGCATTACAGAAAAAGACTTACCTGAGGCAAAAGAAAAACTAAAGCAAGACATCCTTGCCAAAGCACAGAGGATCCGCCGGTATGAGAAACGCCAACGTTTCTTTGAACAAAACAAACAGTTCAAATCCAACCCCAAAAAACTCTACCAAGAACTGGGTAAAAATAAAATAGACATTACTTCAGCACCAACAGCAGAAGAACTAGAGAAATTCTGGAAACAAATATGGTCGGTGAAGCAACAACCCCAAAAAAGGACCATTAAAACAACGAACTTAGCACCTGGGCAACTCTGGGCCCCTATAACAACTGAAGAGGTCACCCAGACACTGCAAAGACTAAGCAACTGGAAGGCACCTGGACACGCCAAGATCCCCAATTTCTGGTTAAAACACCTGCCAGCAATGCATAAAAAGCTGGCAGAAAACTTTAACAACATAATAGCAGATCCAGAGACAATGCCTGAATGGCGTCCAAAAGGGAAAACCATCTTAATCCCCAAATCTACGGAAACGGAGAAACCACAAAACTATAGACCTATAACCTGTCTCCCTACGATCTACAAAGCCTTTACTGCAATAATATCGCAGAGATTGAGTAAACACCTGGAAAATAACAACCTGTTTCCAGAAGAGCAGAAGGGATGCTGCAAAACTTTCAAAATACAAGACCTGGAAATAGAGGTAACTCGAATGTGGAATCTAAAAACAGAAGCAATTCCTATCATAGTAGGTGCCTTAGGTATTATAAAAAATATTCAGACAAATACATAACGAAAACACCAGGACTTACAAATATATATAACATACAGAAAATTGCACTACTGGGCACTGCACACATCCTACGCAAAACGCTTTCAATACAGTAACCATAAGAGCATCACAGCAAACCACAGCTCATACCCAAGGCATACAGAGCTGCGCTCGGTAGTGAAGTGAAAGCACGTTATAAAAATAAAACTACTGAACAATAATAATAATAATAATATATATATATATATATATATATATATATATATATACTACGTCATTTTCCATATTGCTTACGTGCAAATAAAAAATCAAAAACAGAAACAACAACAATGAAAAGGATATATGTAAATGTATTATGTTGACGCTCGGTTTAAGATGGAAAAGAGAGGGGTGAGACGTTTCGAGTATGGATCTTCGTCAGAAAGAGTAGAGAGGAAAGTCCGAAGAGAAGAAAAAGAATAGTCGGAAAATATTCATGCACACACAGACACATACACATATATATGCATATACACACGCATGCATATAATGTCCACAAACATATACATGCACATAAATATTTAACATATGCATATATGCAAATGGGGTAACACAGCAGTAAATTTCGCTTCAAATCTAGCTTTCTGAATGAACATGGTTAAACGGAAATGGAGTGAAACGTGGTCTGCATATGTAATTTATTGCCTAAGTCTGTCAATCATATGACTCGCAAATTCAACTTAAAGATTACATGTTGTGTTGGCAAATAATCTTTACTCCAAAGTACTGTTGCTGAATATCTCTCGTTATGAGATTTGTAAATAGTAATTTTCTAATTTATTGATCAGTGACTAGTTGTCACTTTGAAAACTGTATATTCCGAATGGGAATTTGGCAGCGTCACCTCTTGCCGAACAATTATTCTGTGCGGATAAAAGGAAATAACTCGGAAATCGCGATACACAGATGTTGTTTTCAGCTGAGTGGGAGTGCTAGATTCCCTTGTTCGAAAACATAAGGACACAGATCATGTCGTATAGCCAGCTGGAGACGATGTTTCCTAGGGCTAAATTGCAGCAACATTCGTCCTTAGCCAGGGCTGGCATGTTATGTCGGCAAATAATCTTTACTCTAAATTTTACGTAATTGTCAACAAGACAGACATGCGTATATGCATTGATCCTAAATGTATGTGTGTGTAATACACATACACACATATGTACTATATGTGTGTATATATATAATATACATATATATATACGTTTATATGCATATATATACATATGCATATATATATATATATATATATATATATATGTGTGTGTGTGTGTGTGTGTGTGTGTATGTATGTATATGCACATCTATATGCACATCTATCTATAAACATATTCAGAGAAAAGTAGACACACACATTCAGAGACAAGAAGACATCCAACCACACATAAACACACACACATATGTATATGTATTCTGTTATCATTATGTGCATTTATATGGATCTTCCAGCAATTGTGGAATATATTTATTTAGTAGAGATATTTATGAGAGAAAGTTTTGTTTTTATTTTTATATATTATATTATTTTAGTATTAATTTGTATTTTCCATTTGATTCTTATTTTAAGAATTTTCTGAAGAGGCATTGTCAAATGTATAAATATGAATTATAAATTTAGGTTACTACGTCATTTTCCATATTGCTTACCTCCAAGCTTTTTTTCACTCATATTTTCTTATTGGTATTATTTTTACGCCCTTTCTTATCTTTTTCTCTCTATTCTTTATTTTCGTGTTTTTTATATCAATTTGTTTATCGAGAATATTATTGTCATATCTATCTATCTATCTATCTATCTATCTATCTATCTATCTATCTATCTATCTATCTATTTATATATATATATATATATATATATATATATATATATATATATATATATATATATATATATATATATATATATACAAATATATATATACATACATACATACACACATATATGAATATATTTATGTATGATGTATGTAAGTATATGTGTGTGTGTTTGTGTGTGTGTGCCTGTGTGCGTATGTGTGTCTGTGTGTGTTCATTTGTATTTATTTATATACTTTTGTACAACAAAATTACAAATCTTCCTTTTAAGTAATCACTAATTCATGAAATAACAACAGAACTTCGCGATTTGTAAATTTCCAACAAAAAATAAGAAAGAAAGAGACAAAATATGAAAGGAAAACTAAAGAGAAAATTTTAAAACACAAAAATACATAACAAGACGAAATCTTTGATGGTTTTTCAGGTAATTTAGACAAGCTGAACGCGTTGTAATTATTTCATATTTTATTCATTTTTCTTTGATACGTCTACAATGGAATATTGCCCGAGAAAAAACATCAGGAGAATCACTGATTTTTCCCGCGAAAAATTATATATGGAAAACTGGATTAATAAAAACAGTTAGAAAGTATAAACGGATGCAAGAAGTTTAGCGATTCTTCTCTACATAATTTATATCGCAAAAGCTGACAGAGAAAACTTATAATATATAATATATATTAGATCAGGAAAACTGTAACAGATTCTTGTGAACGTAAGATCAATGCAAAGTACACATATTAAATATTGCTGAAATAAAGAAAGAAAACAGTATGTGCATCTGCATGTATATATGTATGTACATATAGATGAAGATACTGCACGTGTGTGTATACATACATACATACATACATACATAAATACATACATACATACATACATACATAACACACATTCATACAGAAACAATATGTGCATGCATAAACACTCATCTACAAATAAATATGTACACATACATTTAATAGCAGACAGGTAAAGAGACTGATAGATAGATATTGCGATATTGTTGACTTAATAAAAAGATAATTAGTGGATATTTATTGGCATATATATGTGTATGCATATGTATGCATATAACACTTATGCTACAGTTATTACATATATGTACACATCCAGCACTGTCTGTCTGTCTATCTATCTATCTATTTATCTCTCTCTCTCTCTCTCTCTCTCTCTTTCTCTCTTTATATATATATATATATATATATACAAGTCTGTGTTTGTGTCTACGCATGTGTGCGTTTGTGTGTATGCATGTATGTATATGTACGCTTTGACCGCTTTCAATGATTAGTTTGGTTTGACGACCAGGGTTGTTAAATTCATTGTGACATAATCAAAACTTCCGGCACATGAATATATTTTGCTCCCTGTTTTCTTTTTCTGCAGTGAAGTCTTTGTATCCATACACGCGCGCACGCGCATACACACACACACACACACACACACACACACACACACACACACACACACACACACACACACATACACACACACACACACACATATATATATATATATATATATATATATATATATATATATTCATTTAAAATGCAGAGATGCCTATAATAGGACATCTACTCGCTAGAAATAGCAGCAAAAGACCACATACCACAAAAATTAGGGATAATTTCGAAAGGAAATGAAAAATAAAAACTTTTACCAATCTATATTCTGTACCATGGTTTCAAGTCAATTTTAGTAAGATAAAGATTATATATCTTACAAGGTCGGACTATCGTCAGCAGAAATGACCAGACAACATATGAAGCACGAGTCAATACGCAGCATGGTTCGTGTTCCTATGTCTAATTTTTCAAAATATACCGCGTATTTGCGGTTTACCTAATCGGCAGCAAATGCAAAAATGCCGAATTCTTTCAGAAAATTATCCAAAAAAGAATTTTGTCATTATTAATAAATTATAGGGTAGCGAGAGTAAAAAAACAGTCAATAGACTATGTATTATTCATTTAAAATGCAGAGATGCCTATAATAGGACATCTACTCGCTAGAAATAGCAGCAAAAGACTACATACCACAAAAATTAGGGATAATCTCGAAAGGAAATGAAAAATAAAAACTTTTACCAATCTAATTTTTGTGGTATGTAGTCTTTTGCTGCTATTTCTAGCGAGTAGATGTCCTATTATAGGCATCTCTGCATTTTAAATGAATAATACATAGTCTATTGACTGTTTTTTTACTCTCGCTAGACCACTGGTGGTAAATAAAATTTCTAAAATTTTTTTTGCTACCCTATAATTTATTAATATATATATATATATATATATAAAAACAAAAGTAAATGAGTATATGCATATATACGTACAGGTATGTGCATACCGACATCCACCTGTATGTATAGGTGCATATCTGGGTACAGGACATTGCAAACAAACGTAGACGAGAACACACGAGCCACATAGAGAACATTCTACTTCATCAGCTACCCACGTTTTAACACCGGCGTTTCGACGAGCTTCGGGCAGGACGCAACGTTAAAACGGCTCGTCCCATGGATCGCAGATTAAATCTGTATACGCAAATTAAATCTAGCCATGGAGGAATGTAGTGGCGGACAAAAAACAAGACAGGAAAACAAACAGAAAAGGCTTTACGGCCAGACGAGAAAAATTATGTGTGTATGAACGCGATGAGGCACGGAACCGAGAGAAACAAAGTGGTGGCGTGCGTTACTTGGCGAAAGCCAAGGAAGGAAAGGATTATTGACCGGAAGCATGTGACCATGCCGGTGTAAAGGGAAGAGAGAGAGTGGTAGAGGGAGAAAGAGAGGGAGGAAGTAGAAGAATAGGTGAGCAACGAGAGGAAAAGAGAAAGAGAGGAAATACGAGGGGGAAAAAGAGATACGTAGTAGTAACAGAGGAAGAACAAGAGGGGTAAGGCGAGATACGTAGTAGTACAGAGGAAGAACAAGAGGGGTAAGGCGAGATACGTAGTAGTACAGAGGAAGAACGAGGGGGGGGGGGGAGAAAGGAAAGAGAAAGAGAAAGAGATAGAGTAGCGTCGGAGGATAAGTTTACGAAAACTACTTACAATTTTTGTGAGACGCTGCGTTCAATCATGTAAAAACAAAAGTAAATGAGTATATGCATATATACGTACAGGTATGTGCATACCGACATCCACCTGTATGTATAGGTGCATATCTGGGTACAGGACATTGCAAACAAACGTAGACGAGAACACACGAGCCACATAGAGAACATTCTACTTCATCAGCTACCCACGTTTTAACACCGGCGTTTCGACGAGCTTCGGGCAGGACGCAACGTTAAAACGGCTCGTCCCATGGATCGCAGATTAAATCTGTATACGCAAATTAAATCTAGCCATGGAGGAATGTAGTGGCGGACAAAAAACAAGACAGGAAAACAAACAGAAAAGGCTTTACGGCCAGACGAGAAAAATTATGTGTGTATGAACGCGATGAGGCACGGAACCGAGAGAGACAAAGTGGTGGCGTGCGTTACTTGGCGAAAGCCAAGGAAGGAAAGGATTATTGACCGGAAGCATGTGACCATGCCGGTGTAAAGGGAAGAGAGAGAGTGGTAGAGGGAGAAAGAGAGGGAGGAAGTAGAAGAATAGGTGAGCAACGAGAGGAAAAGAGAAAGAGAGGAAATACGAGGGGGAAAAAGAGATACGTAGTAGTAACAGAGGAATATATATATATATATATATATATATATATATATATATATATATATATATATATATATATATATATATGTATATATATATATATATATATATATATATAAGGTACAGTGTATATATAAATACATAAGAGGAATCCACTCATGGGAATTCTTTACGCTAGAAAGAACAGCTAGGTTCTAGAACCACAAAATTAGGGATAAAATCTCGAAAGGAACGGAATGAAAAATAAAAACTTTTACCATTTCTTCTCTTGGAGCAAATTGACTTCTGACTTTAGTTTAGCAATTTCAGATAAATTGCTAGGTGAAGTCGTTTTCAACAGGTACACCTAAGACTGAAATATATAAACACGAGGCAATCAATTCCATGCCTCCCGTTTATACATCCTAAACTTTTCAGATCTACTGCGCAGGCGCAGCTCTTCGCCGGCAATAAAAACACGCCAACTTTTAAAATTCGAAAATTATCCAAAAAACTTATAAATACTTAATCATATCAAAGGGAAATGGAAACGACTTCCCCCAGCAAATTATCTTATTTGCTAAACTAAAGTCGGAAACCAATTAGGTCTAGGAAAGAGATGGTAAAAGTTTTTATTTTTCATTTCGTTCCTTTCGAAATTTTATCCCTAATTTTGTAGTTCTAGAACCTAGCACTTCTTTCTAGCCTAAGGAATCTCATGAGTGGATTCTTCTTATGTATTTAAATATACACTGTACCTTATGAGTAATTCATAGTCTTTGGACTAAACTTTTATACCCTAGGCCACTTGGAACGAAAATTTTTATTAATTTCCATTTCCTTTTGATATGGTCACTCCTCCTTATTCCTAGCCACCGGTCCTCTTTATCTGTCTTTGCGTTCACATCTCTAGCAAATTGACCATACATTTTCTTTTCTTTCCATGTTTTTCATTTTTTTTCTTTTTTGTTCACCTGTTGTTTAAATTTTTCATTAGTTACACAATTTTCAGTGTTGATAACTGTGTGTTCCAACAGTGGGTCCAGGGCATCTCCTTCAGTACCGCCGTAGGCTGTTTTTCTCTGTTTCGATACAGACCTGGCAACTGATAAAGCCTTTTCCAGCCGTTCTTATGGACAAGTACAGCCTATCGGTGTCACTCTCTGGCTGAAAGGCTCGGTGAACTATCAACATTTTTCTGGTCTTGGTATCCATTTTCTTCACTTCTCTCTTTTGCCATTTTATGATTCTCGCTCCATACCGAAGTGATACTCCGGTATGTACACATACATTTAATAGCAGATAGGTAAAGAGATTGATAGATACATATCGCAATATTGTTGACTTAATAAAAAGATTATTAGTAGATATTTATAGGCATATATATGTGTATGCATATGTATGTATAACATGTATTAACTGCTTGGATTTTATTCCATCCAGTCAATTTTGAGCGCAACGCCGACCTCAGTCCTTAGGAATATTCCATCCTCAGTTGTTCTTTCATTTCCTTTTCCATTATCTCGTTGTAGGTATTTTTATCTTTCAGTTTCAATTTGTTTAATCAAGTCTCTATTAGATAATTCTTTCCCTGCTAGGGACTGTACCTTGCCTCTTTTTAGGTAGAGTATTCTGCATTTCCTGTGTTCAAATTCCATTCTAATATCAGTACTAAATAAGTGGACCGTGTTCACCAAGGAATTCACTTGTGCTTCATCTTTGCCACACGGTTTCAAATCATCCATGTAGGGGAGGTAGTTGATTGTTTGGGATTTTTCTTTTAGTTGGTACCCGAGGTTCATTTTCCTAAATATTAAGGTCAGGGGTAACATTCAGAGAACGAAAAACAACGTAGATAGGTTGTCACCTTGGAAAATTCCTATATCTGGCCTATTGGCCTTAATTTCTCTATCTGTATGTATTGGCATATCCGATAGAATGGTTGCTTTCTTATTTTCTGTAGCCTTCTCTGGCGTTTGTTTATACCATCTTTTTTCTGTTGTTATTCCATGGTGTTGGCATAGCTTCCAGTGTATATAGGTCCCACCTCTGTCGTGACTAAGTATATTCCTTCTTAGCCAGGACTGGGCAGCCAGAGATAATATGATTTATTGTTTCTTGTCCATTTCCACATATTCTACAGTTACTTGTTATGTTTCTTTTCATTATATGTTTTTGGTAATTTCTGGTGGGGAGGCTTTGGTCTTGTGCAGCAATTAAAAATCCTTCAGTCCTTGCTTTGAGTCCTGAACTTCTCAGCCATTGCTGGGATTTTTCTCTGTCTATTTCTTTTGCATTTAGTTTAGCCCAGTATTTACCATGTAGGGGCTTTTCTTGCCATCGTTTTATCATGATCCATTGGTGTTCCAGTTATAGTTTGGATTTCAGTTGTAGTACAGCTTTTGTTGTTTCTTCTTTTTATTCATAGTTGTTAGGTAGTATGACTTCTCATTTGTATTTGTCAGCTTCCCTAAAGACTCAAAACAGTTTTTTGTTTCGTTCGTGTTTTGTGGCTATTTGTATAAGTTTTCCTTGATTCTGAAGTAGGTATTTTTGTAGTCCTATGGTGGTTATTTTGTAATAGTTTTCTAGTTGTATAAGGCCTCTACTACCTTCCATATGTTGTATATATAATCTTCTTCTTCTTCTTATTATTATTATTATTGAGTGAGAAAGCAGTGCATGCCATCAAAATGGCACTAGGGTACGAAACCCAATTTACCCACAATGACTACCCGTCTGATAAGGGTACACCAGGCACATACATAACAACCATATGTGCGTGACATGATGACCTTATAACGAGATAAACAGCACATTACCTTGCAGGTGGGACCCAGTTAGAATTTTCTTCTGGTCGAGTAGCCCATTCTGCTCAAGAGGTCCTTGATTAAAGGTTGTCTTAGGATGTTGAACGAAACACCCAATGTTTCCTGATGTGAATTATTCCAACCCGAAAGAAATCCTCTCAACACATGGCTCTGATTCCGTGAGAAGCCATGAGAACTAGTGCATGGTACTGCGTCAGGGCATTATTATTTTCATTATTATTATTATTATTATTATTATTATTATTATTATTATTATTATTATTATTATTATTATTATTATTATTATTATTATTATCATTATTATTATTATTATTATTATTTTATGTTTGACTTTTGTTTTGCATTTGTACAAGTTGGATCCAAGTCTCACCCAGAGACCTCAAGAGACAACAAGTTAGAAGTTCATGTAGGTGTTATACCTAGGGTACCATATATTTGGATTTGTACAGTTTTGTTCAAGTGAATGTTTAAGAAACCATAAGAAAATTATGTGTTTGCTTTAAAATTTGAGATCACATAGACAGTATTTTACGTAGGATATGGGCAGGTCCCATGAGCACTATCTTTTGAACTTCAGCCATTTTGGGGTTTTCCTGGTATCTGAGCTAGGTAGTAATCAGCCCGTTTCGCTGTCATTCCCAGGGCACCTATGACAATAGATATTGTTTTCGTCTTCAGATTCCACATTTTGCTAATTTCTATTTCAAGATCTTTATATTTGCTCAGTTTTTGGTAGGTCTTGACAGATACGTTTATATCGATTGGGACAGTCATATCAATGAGGAGGCATGATTTTTGTCTGAAGTCTTTCAGTATGATGTCTGGCCTATTTGCGTGTATCTTTCTGTCAGTTTGAATGGTGAAGTTCCAGAGGAGTGCAATGTGATCATTTTCAAGTACTGGGGGTGGTTTGTGTTCCCACCAGTTTTTATCATGGGGCAAGTCCAGGTTTTTGCATATTACCCAGTGAATATATTGTGCAGCTCTATCATGCCTGTTGAGATACTCTGTAGGCGCAAGCAGACTGCACATAGAGACAACATGATCGATGGTCTCATTTTGTTGTTGGCATATACGACGTAATGGGGAGCTGCCGTTCTTTAATATGTTGGCCTGGTAGTTCTTTGTAGGTAGGCATTGATCTTGGGCTGCTATGATAAACCCCTCTGTTTCTGATTTCAAGCCAGAGGCCATTAACCATTGGTGGGTAAGGGCTTTGTCAATATCTGCATTATTCGCTCTCTTTGGGTATTTGCCATTGAGAGGTTTTCCATGCCATTTTTCAGTCATAATAGCTAAGGCAGCAATTTTAGCACGGGTTTTCAAGCGCTTAGCTTTTTCTGCAGGTGTTTCTAGTTCGTCTAATTCTTGAATTTGTTGCAATTGGAATCCACTTAGATATTGTTTGCCTGTTTTGTTACTGAGTAACATGCTTTCTTGCTTTCATGTTTTAAGACAAGTTTTAGCATCCAGTCCTCAGAGTTTTTCAGATTTATTATTATTATTATTATTATTATTATTATTATTATTATTATTATTATTATTATTATTATTATTATTATTATTATTGTTCAGTAGTTTTATTTTTATAACGTGCTTTCACTTCACTACCGAGCGCAGCTCTGTGTGCCTTGGGTATGTGCTGTGGTTTGCTGTGATGCTCTTATGGTTACTACGGTGTTTTGCGTAGGAATTATTATTATTATTATTATTATTATTATTATTATTATTATTATTATTATTACTATTACTATTATTATTTTTATTATTACTATAATCCTTGGATAGAATTTATAAACTTTTAATGCATCGCTACTCGCAAATCACATGTCGTTTAAGATCACAGTCTGTGGTATCCGTGGGCATCAGGTTGATCATCTTCATTGAGTCATTTCTTCAGGCAATATAACATTAATAGATGTACAACAGAGGGATGCTTGTCCCTTTTGACCAATATGAAGGTTGTGTTAGTTATGTGGGCATTTCTGTGCTGGAGGAAGGGAAGGTGATGGAAAAGGTAGTTATATAGGGACGGAGATGTGTGTGTGTGGTGTTGGACTTATTTTGCTATTCATTCAGCTTGTGTGAAGATGTCATCTGCTAAAACGAGATGTTTATAAATACTATCCAAGGATTTTTGCTATTATTGGCATATTTATTTTACATTATATCGGTACAGCTCGATGCAACCTCAAAAACTGGTTCACCAGTCAGCACCATTACGCTGTGGCCGGCATTTTGGAATATTAGCTATATTTGTATATTCAAAACATTTCCCATTAACAAATTTAATATATATATATATATATATATATATATATATATATATATATATATATATATATATATATACAAATATATATACATATTTATACATACATATTTATATATACATAAGTATATACATATTTATATATACATATGTATATACATATATATATATATATATATATATATATATATATATATATATATATATATATATATATATATATGCATAGATACATATATACATATATATATATATATATATATATATATATATATATATATATATATATATATATATATATATATATATATATATTATGGGCTAATGCAGTTTCGCACCTCTCCTTGAAATATGCATTTAAAAAAAATTCTCGGATTCCTATGTTTTAGATGTCGGAGATTACAAATATGCAAAAGAATTTTTTAAATTTCACCTACCCACACCTCCGCCACAATTAAAATTTTTGCTTTTGTTTAGTTTAAAGAGATTGTAGCGAATTGACGAACATATGCAAATTGAAATTAAATACAGACAAAAACATTAAAGTGAAAAGAATTTGTGTTTTACTTGTGTTTGCCTTAAATAATCGTAAATAATTTAATGTAAATTAAATATACGCCATTTCATGAGAAACAAACATTGATGTGTTTAATAATTAATGTTATAAAGTTTAATAAGGGGCTCAAATTTCACCCCTCTCCCAATTTTAAATTTTGAACTTTGTCATGCATTTATGTATTTATCTGTCTATCTAAATGTGGTGATCCTATAGAAGACGGTGTTACTATTGTTTTTAGCATCATTTACATCTATCTCTTCATATACATATCTATATGCTTATTGAATTTAAAAGTTTGAAAACGTGGTTTCTTGCATATTCGGAATCTCCGTCATCTAAAATATAGGGAAGAAAAATATTTCGAAAAGTTCAAAATCTTAAATGGGGGAAGTGGTGGTGTGTTATTACTTTTCCTTTTTTTTTTTGCATATTCGCAATCTTCGACATCTAAAACATAGGAATCAGAAAAAAGTTTTTTTGACATACATTTTTCAAGAAGAGGTGCGAAACTGCATTAGCCCCATATATATACAGATACACACATACATACATACATATATATATATATATATATATATATGTACACGTATATGTATATATATATATATATATATATATATATATATATATACATATACACACACACATAAACACACACATATATATATATTCAAATATATATATATATATATATATATATACGAGGGAGAATCAAAATTTATACGTACTCTTGTTTTTTTCAAGGTATTTGCACAAAAGCTGGGGATAAATAAGTACATCATTTTTCGACATAGTCTCCTTCATTTTCGATACACTTGGTCCAGCAGTCTACAAGATTGTGTATTCCCTCCAAGAAGAAGGTTTCCGGTTGGTCGTACAGTCATTTATTCACCCCTTCCTTAACATCTTCATCCGTAGGAAATCGATGACCTCGTAAACCATGTTTGAGCGGTCCAAAGATATGATAGTCGGAAGGGACGAGATCTGGGTATTCCACCACGTCAAAATCCAATCGGTTAATAGTTTCAATGGTCTGAGCAGCCGTGTGTGGGTGTGCATTGTCATGTAGCAACAATATTTTTTACGAGAGTAGGGTTCGGCGTTTGATGCGAATTGCTAGCTTCAGTTTATTGATCAGCAAAGCACTGTATCATGCATTGTTGATCATACATCCCTTTTCTAGAGAAATCGGATCACTGCTCTTTGTTCTTCTTTGGTGCTCATTACAAGTGGAGCAGCTATGAGAGAAAAATGGCGCGATCAGGCTTAAACTTCGATAAGGTGACCACAATAGTACCAACTATAAGCATGCATGCACAGAAGGCAGTGTTTCGATACATTTTGGTCTGGCTAAGTCAAAATGGCTTTTTGTATTCTTCCTTCCCACTTGCAATGTTTAAATGTAGTTACAATAATATGTCCTTCTACTGAAATGAAATTTCAGTAAATTTTCTGTATCTTTGTGCAGCTGAAGATTGCTCTGTATTTTACATTTAATGTAATGCTCACATTGCTTAAATAAATAGAGTCGCATGAAACGATCGTACTGCATTAACCATGAATATCCTTGTTGCTTATTTTGATTTATATATGTATCCAGTAAATCATAAATCCGAAAGAGAAGCACTCTTAGTGATAGAGTAGTAGAGTATTCAGAGAAAGATTGTGATCGGTACATTGGGTTAATTAGGGTTTCGCGTTCATAAAGCGCTTAGCTTTATATACCTCTCTTCAGACCCTAATGGCCGGTGGCCTATAGCTTCTCTTGAACATAGAGAGAGCAAAGAGTGTGTGGCCAGCTTTTGAACATACAAAGAAGAAAGGTCAAGTGCAAGGGATTGTCTCCTTTAGACTATCATCCAGAATCCATCCAGTCAGCTTGCGGATCCCAGGATTTCAGTAGGAATCGCCTGAAGTGTAAGCAGGGTCCAAAGACTCCCGGTCCAGAATTTAACATGTTTCCCGAGTCGAGATGTTTGACATATGTTATATATATATGTGTGTGTGTGTGTGTGTGTGTGTGTGTGTGTGTGTGTGTGTGTGTGTGTGTGTGTGTGTGTGTGTGTGTGTGTGTGTGTGTATAAGCAAAAATGCTAGTTCTAAAATCTCTCTAAGAGATCAACGCAGTAGTTGTACTGACAAGTAATATTCGTAACCACTTCAACATGGCTGTACGTTCCAACAGACTCTACTGCAATTTTCTAACCCCAAGAATGCATCTCTTCTAGCTGGTTAACGATGCAGAGCTGCATCCAATAAATTGCGAGCAGGGGAGGGAACCCGTACAATTTTCTAGCGACGGGTCCAGTAGACCAGTCCTGCTTTCGGGCTGTTCCTGCCCCTCTTCGGTAGTGGACAATTCGTCTGTTAGAAGAGACACCTCGTCCGCTAGACGGGACACCTCGTTTGTTAGGACACCTTGTCTCTAGCAGAAGAGATGTCCAGTACCGATGAGTGAAAGAAATAGCCCGAAAGCAGGATTGGTGTACAGGTCCCGTTGCTAGAAGATGGCAGAGGTTCACTGCACTACTCACAATTTATCGGATGCATCTCTGCATCGTCAACCAGCTACAGATGCCCTCTTGGGGTTAAAAATTTGCAATAGCATCCGTTGTAACGGACACCCATGTTGAAGTGGCTAATATCATATATGTGTGTGTGTGTGTGTGTGTGTTATATTATTTATGGTATATATTACATATTGCACTATATTTTCAGTCAATATCTCAAATTTACTTTTCATCTTGAGCAAGCAAAATACCTACAATGCTTTAAGGAGAAATCGAGTATCACCTACCGACAAGTCTTTATTAAACGTCTATTAGATATTTATAAAGACAGCAAACTTACTATCTCTCACTCTGTCTCTTTTGCACTGAAAATATCAAACATAATACAAAGTTTGAAATAATATTTTTTGTTTATAACTCATAACTTATTAAATAGAGTTCGATTTATTGGAAATGTGAAATCGAAGTCAAATCCATGGTGTCTTACTCGTAACAAATTCCAACGAAAGGAATATGGTTTCTCCTAAATCAGCTAAGTCTTCGACTGATAGTGAAACGGCACTCTACTTGCTTTTGGCTGTCTCTCGCCTCTTCCTTTGAAAATTTTCTGTTATGCTTGATATGTTTAATCTGAAGGAAACAGAGTTCGTCAAAGGAAATTTGTCCATATGTTTACATTGCCTGCAAATTTCGGATCTGGAGTTAAGTAGTGTGGTGGAATTCGGGATCTAAAGACATGTTCGATCTTTCAGCTGTGCATAAATATTAGTAGCTCTTATTTTAATACAGTCTACATTAAGTGAAATATAAGTATGGTAAGAAGTTTGCTTCCCAACAACATAGTTCCGGATTCAGATCCACTGCATAGCACCTTGGGAAAATGTCTCCTACTATAGCCTTGGGCCGACCAGCCTTATGAGTGGATTTGGTAGACAGAAACGTAAGAAGCCCGTCGTATATATATATATATATATATATATATATATATATATATATATATATATATATATATATATATATATGTGTGTGTGTGTGTGTGTGTGTGTGCGCGCGCTTGTGTAAGTATATATGTGTTGTGTGTGTGTGTGTGTGTATACATATATACATTCAAAATTTATACATATTTATACATATATTTTATGCAAAAAAAAATTACACATAGAAATTTATAAATATCTTTATCTAAACCTTAATTTGCTGATATGATAAGGGTGTTTCATTATCGTTACTACGATTGGCTACAGAACATATACGTTGTTTTAGACAACACCGAGTGCGATTATTGTAAATTCGGTTTACAATATGTGTAAGAACAAAAGTTGGAACAGCTCTGCGTATTTTCGATTCTTCGGAGCTTCGTAAGCAGCTGCGTACCGCCTTAATCTATCTACAGACATACAAACATATTGCTTAGCAATGCAGAAATGTTAAACATGCACTCACACACACACACACACACACACACACACACACACACACACACACACACACACACACACACATACACACATACACGGACACACACGCACGTAGACTTAGACACGCATGCAGGCACACGTATTTGTTTTGTATGTACTATATAAGCGCATATGTATGTGTATATATATATATATATATATATATATATATATATATACACTCATATATATATACACTTATATATATACATATGTATGTATATATATATATATATATATATATATATATATATATATATATATATATATATATATATATATATATATATATATATAAATATACACACACACACATATTAGAAATATTAGAAATATTATTTCTAAATCTCTCAAAGAGAAGCATTCAGTAACAATTCTTTAAAAAAAGACTATTTGCCAATATAATATGGCTGTCCCTTAAGAAACGATGCCCCAAGAAACATCGTTTCTAGCTGGCTATACGACACGCAATCTGAGTCCTTATAATTTCGAACAGGGAGCTCAGCATTCCCATCTAGAGCAAAACACCATCTGTGGATTAGTTTCTGGGTTATTGCGCTTTATCAACAAAAAGTAGCTTCTTCAGTTAGATGACGTTGCTGAATTCACCATTCAAACATATAGTTTTGACACACATTCACTGATAAAAAAATAGAAATGTCATATCTAAATCTCTCAAAGAGAGGTATTCAATAACAGTTTTTTAAAGTAAAGGCAATTTGACAATATAATGTGGCTGTCACGAAAGGGACGATGTTACTGTTGTTTTAGCCCTAACAAACATCGTTTCCAGCTGCCTATACGACACACTATTTGTGTCCTAATTTTTTCAAATATGGAAATGCTGAGCGGCTAAAACAACAGTAACATCGTCCCTTTCGGGTCAGCCACATCATGTTGGCAAATAGCTTTACTTTATACACATATTTATACACATATATAGATATGAATATATGTATATATATGTATATATATATATATATATATATATATATATATATATATATATATATATATATATATATATATATATATGCGAGTAAAAATAAGTACAAAAAAGGTGGGGGGGTTTTGTATGATTGTGTATAGAGGAATATATTATTTTGTTTAAAAGAGTTCCAACACTGTCTGTTTTTTTGTTTTATTTATATTCCTGCAGAACCAATGTGGGGTATAGAATATGGAATATACAATATATAATATAATATACAATATACAATATAAAATAAAATAAAATAAAAATGGATGGCACCATGAAAGAAAGTATTGACTGTAGATGAAATATTGAGTGTTCAATATAAAGGATCAAATATATAAATATATAAATATAAATATATAAAGGCGCCTCGAGTTTCAGGGCTATTTCCCTTAGTCATGGCCGGTATGACAGACTTTAACAGTCTGTTAAAGTCTGTCATACCGGCCATGACGAAGGGAAATAGCCCTGAAACTCGAGGCGCCTTTATATATTTATATTTATATATTTATATATTTGATCCTTTATATTGAACACTCAATATTTCATCTACAGTCAATACTTTCTTTCATGGTGTCATCCATTTTTATTTTATTTTATTTTATTTTATATTATATATTTTATATTATATTATATATTGTATATTCCATATTCTATACCCCACATTGGTTCTGCAGGAATATAAATAAAACAAAAAACAGACAGTGTTGGAACTCTTTTAAACTAAATAATATATATATATATATATATATATATATATAAAGAGAGGGGAAAAAAGAGCGAGATACAGAAAACAATGACGTACAAAGGGAAGACAGTCAAACATTTAGAGACAGAGAGGGAGAGTTTAAGATATGGAAATGCATGATTATGAAGAAACCCTACACGTTCGTGTTTGAATATATAAACACTATGCATTTGAACCCCTCAATAACTATAATAACTTATTTCTGTCAATTAATTTACAAGTCTATTTTTATTGTTAATTTCCAGATTAGGGTTCATTTTGTAAACTAGTTAAAAAAGATGTTAGGCATAGACATGGTTGTATGATTAAGAATCTCGCTTCGCAACCACATAATTTCAGGTTCAGTCCCACTGCGCAGCATCTTGGGAATTCTCCACTACTTTAGGCCCGGACTGACCAATGATTTATGAACGAATTAGGTAGACAGAAATTGTATGGAAGCCCATTGTATATATACATATGTGTGTGAGTGTGTCTGTGTTTGTGCATACCTACTGTTTGACAATCAGTGTTGGGTTGTTTATATCCTTGTAGTATAGCGGTTCGGCAAAAAGAAATCTGATAGAATAAGTACCAGACTTAACAAAAGAATAAGAGGTCGATTTGTTCAAATAGAACCCTTCGAAGCAGCGCCCCAGCATGTTCACAGTCCAATGACTGACACGAGTATAAGGTGACTTATATTACTCTATATCTGACTTTGTCGATTTTTATTGAACTCTTTGCTAAATATTGAGCACAAAAGTATTTTACATTTCAATGTGAGTTTATGAGTGTGTTTTAAGACGCGTTTATTCGTACATTTTATTATTTATTTACGTTTATTTGCGTGCATTTAATTATTTATGACTTAAACAGTATACATGAATAAAAGAAAATTACTCGCGCCTTTAAATTTAGCGAGTTTAAACACAAAATTTTAAATTAGAATGCTACACTTGTTGACAGTATTAATAAAACTTAAAAATGAAGGTCACTTAATTTAGAACATTTTAGTGAAAAGTAATTTAGTTATATTATTCTTTATTATGCTTCATCTCAACGAGACTATTATTGGTTTCAAATTTGGCACAAGGCCAATAATTTCGAGAGAGGGGTTATGTCGATTACATCGGCCCCAGTGTTCAACTGGTAATTATTTTATCGACTCAGAAAGGATGAATGGCAAAATTAACTTCGGTGGAATTTGAACGTAATAATGGCGGACGAAATACTGCTAAATATTTTACTCGGTGTGCTAACGATTCTGCCATCTTGCCGCTTTTTAAATGAGATTATTATTAGCTCATTGATTACATCATTCTAAGATCTGCTGTGATATATAAATAAAATCATTATCATAAACGACTCTGTTGAAATGAATAATTCGGACCGTACTTCTCAGTTTGGATAATCAATAACTGCTGTTCACCATGAAGTAGACATCTTCAGTGAAACTAGCGACTGTTCTGACCGTACTTGATCAAAGGCAGGCGCAAAAGTCTACGGTGAGGATGAACCTGTATATTCACAGATTTTCGATAAAAGAAAGGATAGCTATCGCGGGCTACATTTTGAACGACGTTTGACAGAACTACCACGTACAGGTTTGTGTCACTAAGATAACAATTAACTAAAGAAGTGGAGTTGTGTGACTTTTACATAAAAGCACATTTCTCTGATAAATCAATGTATGCATTCTTTTCGTGCAGTGCATTAGTACGGGGTGTTGTCAAACAAGTAAAAAAGTATCTTCTATCTGAATGAGTTTTTATTTAATTTCTTCTGCTGTTACGGCCGGGCTTTCTATCGTTGTACGATAGAAAAATATCGTTCAAAGTATCGTTGTCATAAATCAGGTCAAGGACATTATTAACAGTGCAGTCTATCTGCAGACATTGGAAATGATACTATGTTGTCATATAAGAACTCATTAGGCTTAGCCATGGATTTCTTAGATTTTTCAAATATTGCGAGAAAACTATGGAATTTCTGAAAAATAAGAAAACTTAAGTGTTATGATTTTCATTAAATTTGAACTAATAGTAAAGTTAAATTCATTAAACATTTTTATAAATATCATATTTCCCCATGGAAATGAACAAATACTCATCGTTTTATGGTCCAGATAGAGTGACTTTTAGCATTTATCACTATCTTACTACCATGAAAGGTGGTAGTCAATTTTACCTCAAGTTCAAGGTATTCGGGACAAGGGATTTACATTCAGATGGGTAACTCCCCCCCCCCCCGATTTCGAAGTGGAACAACTCTATGATGCTGTTGAACTAAATAATGACATTGCTGTTCTATTGTCCTAGTTTCGTGGTAATTCTAATTTTGAAAGACGTGACATGGACAATGCGCTTCCAAATCACCCACGATTCGTTTAATGCATATTTATAATTAGAGGGAAATGGTATCGTAACCGTTAAGAAGTATGCACAGTGAGTCAAGCTACGAGACCTATTTTTAAGAGCGAGACTAATTCCTCTCTGTTTATGGTACTGTATAGTATAGAGCTGTTTATTGTACAATTTACTGATGCTTTAGTGGTAGTGTTTTACATAATGACCTTTATTTCTTATATAAATAAAATATTTTATACGCACATCTCCTTCCTTCATTTTCTCCCTGTATCTATTTCTCTTTCCTTCTCTATACATACATGAATACATACATTAATAAAAAAACATATATACATACATGCATATATCTATAAATGCAAACATCAGACATGTACACATAAACATATATGACAGCATGCATAGGTGGTAAATTGGAAGAATCGTTAGAACGTTGGACTGAATGCTTTGTGGTGTTCGTCCTGATTCTCTCACAAACTAGTTCACTCTGACAAACTAGTTCATTCATTTGGTTGGTATTGCGCATCAATATTAAAAAAATTAAGACCTGTCAGAAATTGGTATATGCCAGAAAGTGAAATAGGGAAATACAGATGAGTTTCTATAAAATGGAACTATACTAGAATCTCAACACTTCATGATTGACAAAAGTATCCGATAGAAATTGAACAAAGGATTTTCTGACATTCCAGATGTGTGTAGATATCTATTCATACATACGCATACGCGCACGCACACGCACACACGCACACACACACACACACACACACACACACACACACACACACACACACACACACACACACACATACACATACACACACGCACACACATACACGATCTCACCCACGACTTGTAGCTGTCGAAACCTATCTTCTACAGGGAGTTTTTAGGGGATTCTCTAGTTTCATATCTCGACCGAAGGATAGAAATATTGCCTAAAAGTCGTCATCGAAAGTTGTTTCTTCTGCATATTTCCAGTTACTTGAATAACCAAGTCTAACCGATATAATTTATTTCCATTTATATCTTAAGTCCAACGCACTATACAGAGACTCACAATATTCTAAATAAGTACTGCTAGTGTTATATCACACCACTGCAGGAAATAGCAACACTGGAACCTGTGAAAGATTCTCTCCAATTAAAGTGCTGAATTTAACGTCTAGAGTTTTATAGAGTGCTTGGTGATTTGTCTCTTATCTATTTCACGCTGCTATCGTGTCTCGATTATTTTTGTCATTCCACTACTGCCATTTCAGTGCAAATATTAGTATTCGTTTAATATAAACAAATGAAAAATCAAAACTAAACAAGGCACTTCTAAAATGTTTTTCCTATGTTACAGAGTATATAAAACTGCTGAGTTGATCACAACTTTACATTTTTATCAAACCAGAGTATTCTATGACTTTAAATGACATACAAAAATACTATTTATATATTTATTCAGAATTATACATATTTTAAAGTTGTGTGTTTAATTGAAACTAAATTAAAATTAAAACATGCTCATACAGTCAAATTTACATTAAAAAATTAAAATCAAACTACCAGTCAATCAGACAGACAAGGTCATAGTTTCTAATTGAAGAGCAACCATTATCTTTATTTTTGTATCCTCATCTTTTTTTTTCAATTTTTTATCACATTTATAGAATATATTAACAGAAATGATATATGAAAAGAATATAATTAAATTATGCTTGATGATCTGTAGAAAAGAGAAAGACAAACAAAACAACGCATTACCTGAAAGCCATCACTTTGAAAATATAAAGGTGTTTTGAAGAAAGGACACCTTCAGCACTGAAATCCAATTAGCTAGTTCACATACTTAACTTACTTATTTCAAAGAATCCAGCAGAAATATAAGGTGTTTAAAGCATGACGTAATAGCATGGTAACGGTTGTAATGTCTTTGGCTCCTGTAGATTCTATATAGAGTTACTAATCTTATAGTCTATTAGATTGTGTTTCCTTCTCTCTCATTTCAAATAAGAACATCCCTATCACCATCATCGCCGCCACAACCACCACCATCATCAACATCATCATCATCATCATCATCATCATCATCATCATCATCATCACCAACATCATCATCACAATAATAATTTTTATCTGCATCTTTAATTTTTCGATTTAATCTTTATCTCCCGCTTTTTATTTTGCCTTTTTCATTTTGTACTACTGCTACTACTACTACTACTACTACTACTACTACTACTACTACTACTACTACTACTGCTGCTGCTGCTGCTGCTACTACTACTACTACTACTAATAATAATAATAATAATAACAATAATAATTATTATTATTATTATTATTATTATTATTATTATTATTATTATTATTATCATTATTATTATTTCTTTATTGCCCACAGGGGGCTAAACATAGAGGGGACAAACAAGGACACACAAAGGAATTAAGTCGATTACATCGACCCCAGTGATTAAGTGGTACTTATCTAATCGACTCCGAAAGGATGACAGGCAAAGGCGACCTCGGCGAAATTTGAAAATAATAATAATAATAATAATAATAATAATAATAATAATAATAATAATAATAATAATAATAATAATAATAATGATGATGATGATGATGATGATATCTATCATAATTATAATAATTACTATTATTATTATTGTTGTTGTTGTAGTTGTTGTGGTTGTCTAAACAGTGAGCTGTTACAATCGTTAGGACACCGACAAAAATGCTTAGCAGCATTTCGATCGATTTACATTTCTAGTTCAAATTCAACGAAGGTCGACTTTGCCTTTCATAATTTTGGGGTCGATAAAATGAGTACCGTTTGAGCATTGGAGTCGATATAATTGACTATTGCCCTCCTCTAAAATTTCAGGCCTTGAGTCTATAGTAGAAAAGATTATTATTATTATTATTATTATTATTATTATTATTATTATTATTATTATTATTATTATTAATGTTGTTGTTGTTGTTATTATTATTATTATTATTATTATTATTATTATTATTATTATTATTATTATTATTATTGTTGTTGTTGTTGTTGTTGTTGTTGTTATTTTTATTATTATTATTATTATTATTATTATTATTATTATTATTATTTCATGTTTGACTTTTGCTTTACATTATTATTATTATTGTTGTTGTTGTTGTTAATATTAGTAGTAGTAGTAGTAGTAGTAGTAGTAGTAGTAGTAGTAGTAGTAGTAGTAGTAGTAGTAGTATTTCTCGCGTGTTTACGTTGGTCTCAAAGGTTTGTCAATTTTTGTTGAAAAAATTTTTTATTGAATATTTTTTTGTTCAATAGTTAATGAAGAACGCCTGCTTCACTTTGGTGAAAGGAGGTCTGCCAAATTTTACCCTAAAGGGCATAATTGTAATTTTATTTCGCTTTCGTATATTTTGTGTTTTTTTTTTTGTTTTTTGTTTTTTGTTTTCCTTTTCATTCAAAATTATGACGGCATTAAAGCACAAAACCGTTTCAGTGAAGAGATAGCAAGAGAGCTTCACCCTCTTCCAGTTTCGTTTGAGAGCAAGGTCTGAATAACACTACCACCACCACAACAACAACAACAAAAACAACAACAACAACAACGACAGCATAAATGTTAATAAAGGTAACATAAGCCACAGCAATTCTTGCGAAAAGAAGAAAACTGGTAAACGTAAGTATTAGTTGAAGCAGCAGCAACAACAGCAACAATAATGGCACCTGCACAAGCAACAATGGTAGCAAGAATAATAATATGAATAAGGAAGAACACTGAGGAAGTTGTAGGGGCAACCTCATGAGGAAAGAATCTTTTGCTGAAGTAGCAACGAAGTCAACACAGTTATTTAAGCTCTTCATGTGTATTTGGTGCGATTGTGCTTTCGGTGATAAGACCAGACTCACAGAAGCTAAGTATCTAGTAAAATTAAATGATAGGAGTGCACAAGTTTCTGTCCAGCTTAGATAGTTGCAGCGAATGCCAGGAAAACAGTCACTTATCACCGTGTGTCGGCTGAAATCCGACACTTGGAATCGGCTATAGAGACCCAAAGAGAAGAGATGTAAAAGAAACATGAGTAGACATAGATCATGAGTCGACGGTGATACATTTTGGCAGTGTGAGGATTCTATTTAAAAACGAAGTACGCGCATTAAATACCCCATGGCTACCATACGTGTCGGGGCTTTCACCCTCCATTCAACCTATTTCGGGAGAAGGACAAGTTGCGTTCAGATAGAAAGTATTGCACCGTGATCGGACATCTGGTGGTTGTTAGCATGTCCAATCTGGAGGACAGTGAAACTCTACTCGAAGTGAAGCGAACCGAGAGGGAGTTTTGATCTGGGAACACAATAAAGATTTTCCTCCAGATCAAACAGCAGTAAGTAGATCTACGAATCGAGGTTGAGAGCAGAAAAACAAAATACCACTTGAAGTGGTGCAGAAGACCATTTCATAGTTTTCTGCATCAACAAAAAACAAGCAAGAGGACTTCCCAACTACTCCGACACCACAGCCCCAACAACAGCTGCAGCGTACAGTAAAAGCAGCAACACTAGTAGCAGCAATGGCAATGAGAACAACAGCAGCAGTAACAAGAACGCACATAATAGAACCGGAAGTTGACATCTATGAAAATATCCGGCCTAAATTGTTGTTTAAATCTCCCTCCCACCTACTTTCAAAAATACACGCGCACACACTCACACACACACACACACATTGTCACCACGAAAACATGCTTCTTTTTCCACCCCAACCCCAATCGGATCCTTCCGACAAGGAAGTATCATCATGCGATCATGCGAAGTAGAAGTAAAACCTATCAAATAAAAAAGAAAAGAGAAGCACAATAAAAAGACACCACATAACCACAAGAGCACCAGCGAAACTGCACAAAGTACAAATAAATCATCAAAACAAATTTACTCCCCAACAACAACAACTACATCTTCAAGAAAAAATAAAAACTTACACATGAACAGCACCAGCAGAGAGGCACACAAACACAACACCAACATACAACTTTCAAAGGAAAGCCTAAACGTCATGGAGACCAAGATACGTGATCCCCAGTATAACTAAATGGGTAACTTATTTCTTTTTCATCTCTATAGTTTTTCAACCAGCACAGTGACCTTAAGAATGGGTAGCATAAATGCACGTCCCTTGGAATCACTTTGAAAGCTGAGGTGTCTACACCATTAACTCAAGTCGCTAGGTTTGGATGTGATAATCATCAGCAAGACCAGGATTCTCGATACACGCAGTTAGTACCCACTTTTAGAATTTTGACATTTTCACATCTCTTACTCGATCCAGAATGAAGGTGGGGCGGTGCTGTTCTGGAAAGGCTTGAATCTCGATATACGATCGATCTTCCTGGTCCTGACGACAAGTGGTCTTGGACTACACAAGTAGGTGGTGCCCACTCACTGTGTATACCCTGACTGGAGCTATTTCCTGATTTCTTCAGGCATTTGGAGGTTTTCCTAGGAACATCCCACTCTTTATAGTTAGTGGATGATTGGAACGAGATCTTAGACGCACACGTAGATTGGGTGGGGCTAGCTGATAAGAGAGGGCAATGTGAAAACCACGCAAATATTCTCAGTCGTTTCCACCTAGATGAGAGGTAACGACTGTATTTCCCGAATAGGTTCATGTAAACATGGACAAACAGCATCGGATCACCCTGATCGTTTCTAGATAGAGTATTGTGTAGAACAGTAGGTAGAGATAGCACAGAGTCTCTATTTTTTTCTTTTTTCAGAGTAGTCAGCTATATTGACCACTAATTTGTGACCAGTACGGTCGACAAGTTGCATAGGCAGGGACCCGGTTGCTGGAAACAGAACGCGTCTTTCTTGGAGTGTCATATTTACAGACGCCGGATAAGGGAAATAATTAAGAGGGATTTGTCGAGGATAATCGGCAACAACTGATAGCGGTTAGCTCTGAAACATGCTATTAGATGAGATTCGATAAGGTTTAGTAAGGAAATTGTGATATAGAATTCTGGAGTAGCAAGTGAGTTAATTATTAATCGAGAAGAAGCGCTTAGGAAAGGCATTGCAACTGACGCGCTCGTAACAAGATTGGCACTTGACAATTCTTCAACGTTGAGCATAAAGGATGTATTGCGGGAGCTTTATGTAAAACCCCCACGGTCTCTTGTTTTAGCATGATCATTTTGTTTTTTGTGCGGTCCTTGTGACCAATAAAGAAAATTATTATTATCATTATTATAATTATTATTATTATTATTATTATTATTATTATTATTATTATTATTATTATTATTATTATTATTATTATTATTATTAATAATAATAATAATAATAATAATAATAATAATAATAATAATAATAATAATAACAAAGCAACCATACTCTGGGATATGCCAATACACACAGATAGAGAAATTAAGGCAAATAGACCAGATATAGTTGTCAAAGATCATGAAGAAAAAAAATGCTTTCTAATTGATGTATCAATACCAGCAGATGACAACGTTTCTCTAAAAGAAATGGAAAAACTTTCAAAATACAAAGACCTGGAAATAGAGATAACTCGAATGTGGAATCTAAAAACAGAAACAATTCCTATCATAGTAGGTGCCTTAGGTATAATAAAAAAATATTCAGACAAATACATAACAAAAATAGCAGGACTTACAAATATATATAACATACAGAAAATTGCACTACTGGGTACTGCACACATCCTACGCAAAACACTTTCAATACAGTAAACATAAGAGCACCACAGCAAACCACAGCACATACCCAAGGCGCACAGAGCTGCGCTCGGTAGTGAAGTGAAAGCACGTTATAAAAATAAAACTACTGAATAATAATAATAATAATAATAATAATGATAATGATAATAATAATAATAATAATAATAATAATAATAATAATAATAATAATAATAATAATAATAATAATAATAATAATAATAATAATAATAATAGAATAACAACAGAAAAAAGATGGTATAAACACACGCCAGAAAAGGTCACAGAAAACGAGAAAGCAACCATACTCTGGGATATGCCAATACACACAGATAGAGAAATTAAGGCAAATAGACCAGATATAGTTGTCAAAGATCATGAAGGAAAAAAATGCCTTCTAATTGATGTTTCAATACCAGCAGATGACAACGTTTCTCTAAAAGAAATGGAAAAACTTTCAAAATACAAAGACCTGGAAATAGAGATAACTCGAATGTGGAATCTAAAAACAGAAACAATTCCTATCAGAGTAGGTGCCTTAGGTATAATAAAAAAATATTCAGACAAATACATAACAAAAACACCAGGACTTACAAATATATATAACATACAGAAAATTGCACTACTGGGTACTGCACACATTCTACGCAAAACACTTTCAATACAGTAAACATAAGAGCACCACAGCAAACCACAGCACATACCCAAGGCGCACAGAGCTGCGCTCGGTAGTGAAGTGAAAGCACGTTATAAAAATAAAACTACTGAATAATAATAATAATAATAATAATAATAATAATAATAATAATAATAATAATAATAATAATAATGCATAAAAAGCTGGCAGAAAACTTTAACAACATAATAGCAGATCCAGAAACAATGCCTGAATGGCTCACAAAAGGGAAAACCATCTCACACCTTTAACTCACACCTTTAACTGAATTCCTAAATAGAACTGGATGCGGATACAAATGCTACGTCAAAACAGTCAGCCACCTTTTATATATGGATGACCTAAAATTATTTGCTAGAAATGACAATGAACTAGAAACACTACTACAGACAGTACATGGCTTTACCAAGGAAATAGAAATGAAATTCGGATTAGATAAATGTGCCAAAGCAACCCTGAAAAGAAGAATATTAGTTAAAAGTAGCAACATCACACTAGATAAAGCCAATGAAATTAGAGAACTAGACGAGAGCCAGTCATACACATATTTAGGAGTCAATGAACTAGATAGGATACAACACACACAAATGAAAGAAAAAATAAAGAAAGAGTATTATAGACGAGTTAGATCAATACTGAAAACAGAGCTCAATGCAAAAAACAAGATAATAGGTATTAACACTTTAGCTGTCCCAGTTATAAGTTACAGCTACAATATCCTTAACTGGACACTAAACGAACTATCTAAAATAGACAGGAAAACAAGAAAAATAATGACAGGATATAGGATGCACCACCCAAAATCTGACACAGAAAGGCTATATATACGACGCACAGAAGGTAGAAAGGGTCTTATACAGCTGGAAAACTATTATAAAATAACCACCATAGGACTGCAAAAATACCTACTCCAGAAGCAAGGAAGACTAATACAAATAGCCACAAAACATGAGCAAAACGAAAAAACTGTTTTCAGTATTTAAGGAAGCTGACAAATACAAACAAGAAATCATACTACCATACAAATACGAAGACGAAGAAGAAACAACAAAAGCTATAAAACAAATGAAATCCAAACTAAAACTAGAACAGCAACGGACCATGATAAAACGATGGCAAGAAAAGCCCCTACATAGTAAATACTGGGCTAAACTAAATGCAAAAGAAATAGACAGAGAAAAATCCCAGCAATGGTTGAGAAGCTCAGGACTCAAAGCAGAGACTGAAGGATTTTTAATTGCTGCACAAGACCAAATCCTCCCCACCAGAAATTACCAAAAACATATAATAACAAGTAACTGCAGAATATGTAGGGATGGACAAGAAACAATAAATAATATTGTCTCTGGCTGCCCAGTCCTGGATAAGAAGGAATATATTCACAGACACGACAGAGCTGGGACCTATATACACTGGAAGCTATGCCAACACTATGGAATAACAACAGAAAAAAGATGGTATAAACACACGCCAGAAAAGGTCACAGAAAACGGGAAAAACAACCATACTCTGGGATATGCCGATACACACAGATAGAGAAATTAAGGCAAATAGACCAGATATAGTTGTCAAAGATCATGAAGAAAAAAATGCTATCTAATTGATGTATCAATACCAGTAGAGAACAACGTTTCCCTAAAAGAAATGGAAAAACTTTCTAAATACAAAAACCTGGAAATAGAGGTAACTCGAATGTGGAATCTAAAAACAGAAACAATTCCTATCATAGTAGGTACCTTAGGTATGATAAAAAAAATAGTCAGACAAATACATAACAAAATCACCAGGACTTACAAATATATATAACATACAGAACATTGCACTACTAGGCACCGCACACATCCTACGCAAAACTCTGTCAATACAGTAACCATAAGAGCACCACAGCAAACCAGAGCACATACCCAAGGCACACAGAGCTGCGCTCGGTAGTGAAGTGAAAGCACGTTATAAAAATAGAACTACTGAATAATAATAATAATAATAATGATAATATAGAAAGGATTGAGGTAACTCCTCCTGAAGATATAGAGTCAAAATTAAAAGAAGAGTGCCATATGTTATCTAGTGAACAATATTTCGACATCTCGTGTGTCTTCAACTGGTTCAAAAAATAAATTTGTCAATCTACTTCATTTTGGTTAATATAGAAAGGATTGAGGTAACTCCTCCTGAAGATATAGAGTCAAAATTAAAAGAAGAGTGCCATTTGTTATCTAGTGAACAATATTTCGACATCTCGTGTGTCTTCAACTGGTTCAAAAAATAAATTTGTCAATCTACTTCATTTTGGTTAATATAGATAATGATAATAATGATAATGATAATAATAATAATAATAATAATAATAATAATAATAATAATAATAATAATAATAATAATAATAATAATAATAATAATAATAATAATAATAATAATAATAATAATGGGTAAAAATAAAATAGACATTACTTCAGCACCAACAGCAGAAGAACTAGAGAAATTCTGGAAACAAATATGGTCGGTGAAGCAACAACCCCAAAAAAGGACCATTAAAACAACGAACTTAGCACCTGAGCAACTCTGGGCCCCTATAACAACTGAAGAGGTCACCCAGACACTGCAAAGACTAAGCAACTGGAAGGCACCTGGACACGACAAGATCCCCAATTTCTGGTTAAAACACCTGCCAGCAATGCATAAAAAGCTGGCAGAAAACTTTAACAACATAATAGCAGATCCAGAGACAATGCCTGAATGGCTCACAAAAGGGAAAACCAGCTTAATCCCCAAATCCACGGAAACGGAGAAACCACAAAACTATAGACCTATAACCTGTCTCCCTACGATCTACAAAGCCTTTACTGCAATAATATCGCAGAGATTGAGTAAACACCTGGAAAATAACAACCTGTTTCCAGAAGAGCAGAAGGGATGCTGCAAGGGCTCATACGGCTGTAAAGATCAATTATTGATCAATAAAGCCATAACTGAAGACAGCCGCAGAAAGAAGAAAGGCCTCAGTATGGCCTGGGTGGACTACCAAAAGGCTTTCGACAGTGTTCCCCACACGTGGATTCTGGAAACACTAGCCATAAACAAGGTGGCACCAATTATCATAAAATACATAGAGCACTCAATGAACAAATGGCAGACAGTGCTACAGCTCCAAACAAAAGAGGGACTTGTGAAAACGAAAGCCATCCCCATTAGAAGAGGAATATTCCAGGGAGACACACTCTCTCCACTCCTGTTCTGCCTGGCACTCACACCTTTAACAGAATTGCTAAATAGAACTGGATGCGGTTACAAATGCTATGGAAAAACAGTCAGCCACCTTCTATATATGGATGACCTAAAATTATATGCAAAAAACGACAAAGAGCTAGAAACACTACTACAGACAGTACACGGCTTTACCAAGGAAATAGAAATGAAATTCGGATTAGAAAAATGTGCCAAAGCAACCCTGAAAAGAGGAAAATTAGTTAAAAGTAGCAATATAGCACTAGATAAAGCCAATGAAATAAGAGAACTAGACGAAAGCCAGCCATATAAGTATTTAGGAGTCAATGAACTAGATAGGATACAACATACACAAATGAAAGAAAGAATAAAGAAAGAGTACTATAGACGAGTTAGATCAATACTAAAAACAGAGCTCAATGCTAAAAACAAGATAATGGGTATCAACACTTTAGCTGTCCCAGTTATAAGCTACAGCTACAACATCCTTAACTGGACACTAAACGAACTATGTAAAATAGACAGGAAAACAAGAAAAATAATGACAGGATATAGGATGCACCACCCAAAATCTGACATAGAAAGGCTATATATACAACGCACAGAAGGTGGCAGGGGTCTTATACAGCTAGAAAACTATTATAAAATAACCACCATAGGACTGCAAAAATACCTACTCCAGAAGCAAGGGAAACTAATACAAATAGCCACAAAACACGAGCAAAACAAAAAACTGTTTTCAGTATTTAAGGAAGCTGACAAATACAAACAAGAAATCAATCTACCTAACAAATACGAAGAAGAAGAAGAAGAAACAACAAAAGCTATAAAACAAATGAAATCCAAACTAAAACTAGAACAGCAACGGACCATGATAAAACGATGGCAAGAAAAGCCCCTACATAGTAAATACTGGGCTAAACTAAATGCGAAAGAAATAGACAGAGAAAAATCCCAGCAATGGCTGAGAAGCTCAGGACTCAAAGCAGAGACTGAAGGATTTTTAATTGCTGCACAAGACCAAAGCCTCCCCACCAGAAATTACCAAAAACACATATCGAAAAGAAATATAAGAAGTAACTGTAGAATATGTGGAGATCGACAAGAAACAATAAATCATATTATCTCTGGCTGCCCAGTCCTGGATAAGAAGGAATATATTCACAGACACGACAGAGCTGGGACCTGTATACACTGGAAGCTATGCCAACATTATGGAATAACAACAGAAAAAAGATGGTATAAACACACGCCAGAAAAGGTCACAGAAAACGAGAAAGCAACCATACTCTGGGATATGCCAATACACACAGATAGAGAAATTAAGGCAAATAGACCAGATATAGTTGTCAAAGATCATGAAGAAAAAAAATGCTTTCTAATTGATGTATCAATACCAGCAGATGACAACGTTTCTCTAAAAGCAATGGAAAAACTTTCAAAATACAAAGACCTGGAAATAGAGATAACTCGAATGTGGAATCTAAAAACAGAAACAATTCCTATCATAGTAGGTGCCTTAGGTATAATAAAAAAATATTCAGACAAATACATAACAAAAATAGCAGGACTTACAAATATATATAACATACAGAAAATTGCACTACTGGGTACTGCACACATTCTACGCAAAACACTTTCAATACAGTAAACATAAGAGCACCACAGCAAACCTTAGCACATACCCAAGGCGCACAGAGCTGCGCTCGGTAGTGAAGTGAAAGCACGTTATAAAAATAAAACTACTGAATAATAATAATAATAATAATAATAATAATAATAATAATAATAATAATAATAATAATAATAATAATACCAGGCAGTGGCTCTCATGGCTTCTGATTTTAATTGATTGAATGTGTTATGTACATTGTTTTGTCTTGGTAGAAAAGTTTGGCTACAACAAATATTCTGCTCAATGCTACAGATTTGCTTGTCAGTTGCTTGTCCTTAACCAGTTGAGCATGTCCCTTAGTGGCTGACGATATGTACATCTCTGATCATAAGAAGAAGTAGTGGGGAGCATCATAGTCATGTGTTGAAAGGAATTCTTTGTGGTTTGGATGATTCATCTTTCGAAATATGAGTGTTTTGTTCAACATCCTTAAACAACTTTTATTCAGGAACCTTTTTAGCGGGGTGGGCTACTCGACTTGAACAAAATTCTAACTGGGCTCCACCTGCAAGGTGGATCAGCATGTGAGGCATGGTTGTGACGCATGTGCCTGGTATACCTTGATCAGACGGGTAGTCATGATGGTTTCGTATATTTTACCCCAGTGTCACTTTGATGGCATGCACTGCTCGCTCAATGATGATGATGATGATGATGATGATGATGATTTCACTTATTTGCCGCCAGGGCAAAGGATGATGGGGACAATACAAAGACAGACATGATATGTGGAGGTTTACATATAATGAAATCATAACATAATTTTTTAAATATAAGTATACGAGGTATACAATGAAAAGGAAAGGACATATACATAATATACAAAGGTTTAAAGAAGAAAAAAGGGTTGGAGGCTGATAGAGAAGTAGTCCTCCTGATACAGGATGACCTCTAGGGATAATCGAGGAAACTCACTGTCCAAGATTTCCCTGAATACCAAGAGCAAGTGCCCTCTCCGATTCCTTCACTCTGACTCACAGGTCTACACCTAGAGAGGTACTATCCACTTTTGTCATTTTCATAACTTTCACTCACATTTCAATAAACTCACTACCAGGCCAAAGACATCTGGAAATTATCCATGATATTTCCTGACTGGAAAGTCCACCGGAAGGGACTAACCAGTTCGTTTTCGTCGGCACCCAGAGTCTCGCCGAGAATGTCGTCGCACTTCCCCGCTACTAATCCTCGATAAATTTCTAAATTTCTAAAGCGGAACATCCACCGATCCCATTGCCGGATTGGTAGAAGTTGTGATACCCTGATGACATTCTATGTGCCAGGCGTCCAGTCTCGGTCTTTCATTCACCCAGGACTGCAACTCCGCCAAGGAGATGAGCTTCACAAACGGAACCCCACACGCACCTTCCAGAAATCGTTGCAGGTAGCGTAACCTAAGAGTGAGTTTGTGCATTAGGAGCCACGACATACCTAACCTGCCAATTATTATTATTATTATTATTCAGGCCACAGCCTAGAATCAAACTCGGAATCTTGGGGTTAGTAGCCCATGCTCTTAACCACTACACCATGTCCCCGTGGGCAATTATAGAATGAATTTTAGGGCTTATAAATCTAATATTTTCCTATCCTTCCTTAATACTGGTTCTTATATGCTACTCATATCTGCACTCGGTCTGCTTAGGAGGTTGTTGTGTCCTAGCATATGTGCTGCTTCTTTTAGTTTTCGTATTTTCCAGTGGTGTTCTCTGTCTATTATTTTAACTTCATCGTTATACCCGATTTATCAATATCTCCTCGTGTCACAACTTTGCGATGTTCCTGGATCCTTATTTTGAGGGGCTAGCATGTTTCGCCTTCGTATAACCTACCATAGCTTCATGGGGTTGAATACACGCAGTTCTTGGTCATATTCTCTTCTATTGGTGGTTTCACTCGAAGGAGATATTTGCGAAGTGTTATATTACTCTTGAATACTGTCCTGATGTCATATGGGCCGCATATTTTTTTGTATCTTTTCGGAAAGGCTTTCACATTGGGTAGATAGACTGTGGACAGTTTATTGGTTTCATCCTCTCTTTTCTTCATACGAAATGGTCTATTATTTCGTCAGTTGTGTCGCAGAATCTGCATTTAGAGTCAGAACCGTTTTGAAGAACGTAAGCCTGGTAGTCTTTGTGAGCAAGCTTTGATCTCGTGCCGCTAATATGAAACCTTCAGATTCTGCTTTCAGTCTTGAACTTCCCAGCCACTGATTGGCTGTTACTTGATCTACATCAGTATTTCGACTTCTGGCTCCACCGCTCCTCAATTCGTTTCTGCCCATTCTTTTTTGCAGTCTGCTTAATCTGCTTTGCTTGCTTTGTGGCAATGATTTCGGGTTCTTCAACTATTTCATGGTTGATGAGAAGTTCCATTGCGAATTTGCAAGCTTCCTTGACAATCGAATGGGATTTTTGGCTGCTTTCGTGTTGCACACAAGTCGCAGCGTCCAGTCTTCTGTAGTAAATAAGTACTTGTTCATTGTTATTGTGCAGGTCTTATAGCACAGTTCTACCTGCGTCATTCATCTTTCCCCATTACTTCTAGGTAGATACAGACGATCAACATCTGATTTTCGGTAGTACATGTTCTTAGAAGTTAGTAGTTTTCTTGTCTTACTATCCAGGTGTTGAGCTCTGTACGATTCCAGTTAATGATATTCAAAATATATTGGACTACTGGAAGTGTCAGGGTGTTAATGGCTACGATGCGATATTTAGAGTTGAGTTCAGCTTTTAGTATGAGTCTTATTCTCCTGTAATAATCCTTTCTTATTTTTTCCTTCATAATAGCATTTTGTATACCATTTCTTTCGTTTATCCCCGGGTATTTGTAACTTTCTTGTGGGCCAAGCTCCTTGACGGTAGTGTCGGTATGTAATTTAATGGAAGCTGTTTGCCTGAGCTTGTCTCTTACAAAAGTTGCTTTAGAACACTTATCAAGGCCAAAATCCATCCCGATGTCATTGTTGATTTTTTTAACAGTATCTAACAACCCTACTATCTCTTCATCATTTTTAGCAAACAGCTTCAGATCGTCCATATAAAACAGATGGTTTATTGTCGTATTGTAAATTTGAACCCATACCTGGTGTAATTTAGTTCGTTTGAGACTGAGATTAGTGCCATGCAAAAGAGTAATGGGAAGAGGAAGTCACCTTGAAAGATGCTTCGTTTGATGTTGATGTTGTTAGATTGGCTCATCCCATTACTATGGTTTAGAAAGAGACGTGTGTTCCACTTGGCCATGCTACCTTGTATGAATTTGGAAATGACAAGAGAGATCTTATATATTTCAAGGGCCTTGAGGAGTCAATTATGTGGGACACTATCAAATGCTTTCCTGTAGTTTATCCATGCCCTATTCAGGTTTTTCTTTTTGCTCCGGCAATTCTCTGCAATCATTTTACTTATGACTAATTGATCTTTGCACCCAAAAGAATTCCTTTTACAGCCTTTTTGTCCTTGTGGAAGGATAGATCTCTGTCCAAGGAAAGCGTATATTCTTTCAGTTAGTATGCATGGGAGGATCTTGTAGGTGGTGTTGAGACATGTAATTGGTAGTTCTTTGGATTTTTTGCCTTCAGTTTTTGGTAGAAGGTATGTTGTTCCTTCAGTCAGCCAGGCAAGTATTTGCTCTGGATTCTGGATGACATCAGTCAGAGATGTAGCTAAATTCTGGAGTACTTCTGTCGGACAATTTAGCCAGAAGTTAGGAATTCGATCCAGTCTTGGTGATCTCCATTTGTGAGACTTCCTAAGAACACATCTTAGCTTTTCTCTTCCTACCGCCTCTCATTTCTGCTTTTCAACTTCATCCAGTCTCACTTTCTCACGCTCTATCCATGGAGCTTTAGCATTATATTCTTTTTTTGTTGCTCCATATCTTCTTCAGAACTCTTCTATTTCCTCAGTTTTAAGTAGCTCCTTTACTCCTATGTTGCTTTTGCCAATTTCCCAGTAACATTTCTCTGCATCCGTCTTGAATATCTTGTTTTGTCGATATAATTTGATTCTTTTGTCATACTTTCTGAGCATTTGGGCTTTCAGTTGTATTTGCTGTTTCAATAGTTCCTTGGTTGCAGGGAGGTTTATAAAATCTTTGATTTTATATTTTTGCTTGATTTTTCTAGCTTGTTTCGTCTTAACATTTACTCTTCTAGCAAGTTCATCGAAAACTGATATATCCTCCTGCAGAGATTCAATCTCGTTTTGCATTGCTACTTTCTACTGAGGAGGTCTATTGACATGGTTGGTCCTTTACTGTGTCGTCCTGATACCTATTTGAGTAGTTACAACTTTAACAGTGAAATAGATGGAGTTATTTAAGGTTGTTGGGTCATTTCACTTATTATTTAAGATCTGTCTAAGAGTAACATTGTATATCATGATTATGTTGTTTTTTATGCTGTTTGTGAACTTTGCCAGGCGTTCTCTATTGATGGTGTCAGTAGACTCAATCTTGCTGAGTTCTCGGATAATATTTTCTTTTGCTTCTATGTGAACATGGATGCTCCTTTTTATATTCTTTTGTGGGAAGTCGCTTTGTGTTTGGTACGGCGTCGCTCGTGACACGTGTTTTTATTTTATTTTCTCTGTGTGTACGCGTGTGTCGTGTAGACATTATTTCTGTTGCTTAGAAATATTAACATGTAAATATGGATGCGTGGACAGTTGCATGTATAGGTAACTATTCAAATTACGTACATACTGTTTAAGTGATGTTTTTCCAGGATTCCTTGTGCTGGTTTCGACTTCTCAAAATAAGTTGCATTGAGATATCGTGCATTTAAGAAAGAAACTACAATTTATATGGCAAAATCTTTCTTGTTTCTAAGTTCTTTTATTTTGACAAAATTTTCCCACAGTTGTATCATCATCATCATCATCATCATCATCATCATCATCATCATCATCATCATCATCATCATCATCATCATCATCATCATCATTATCATAATAATAATTATTATGATTGAGTGAGAGAGCAGTGCATGCCATCAAAATGACATTAGGGTAAAAATATACCAAGCCCAATATACCCATCATGACTACCAGTCTGATAAGAGTACATCAGGCACATGCATCACAAACATACGTGCGCGACATGGTGATCTCATATCAAAATAAATGGTGCATGACATTGCAGGTGGAGCCCAGTTACAATTTACTTCAGGTCGAGTAGCCCATCCCACTCAGAAGGTTCCTCAATAAGAGTTGCTTAAGGATGTTGAACAAAACATCCTTGTTTCCTATCAACACATGGCTTCAGCTCGTGATCAGAGATGCACATATCGTCTACTATTATTGTTATTATTATTGTTATTATTATTATTATCATCATCATCATCATCATCATTATCATCATCATCATCATCATCATCATCATCATTATCATCATCGTCACCACCACCATCACCATCATCATTATCATCATCTCAACACATGGCTTCCGCTCATGATCAGAGATGCACATATCGTCTATTATTGTTATTATTATTATTGTTGTTGTTGTTATTATTATTATTATTATTATTATTATTGTTGTTGTTGTTATTATTATCATCATCACCACCACCACCATCACCACCACCACCACCACCACCATCATCATCATCATCATCATCATCATCATCATCATTATTATTATTATTATTTTCGTTACCTTTTAATTTTGTTTCCATTTCTTGCCGAGTGTCTTCCTGACACTTTGGGCAGAGAAACGCCCTGTATACATTGTTAGGTCATTAAAATAAACGCACCAAATTGTCCATCTACATAGTTGTTTGATGGGAAAAAGGGGGTAAGAAAAGGAGAGTTAATAAGGGGAAAATAAAAAATAGAAAAGTAAACAAAGTAAATAAAGGGGGAAAAATGAAAGACAATTCACACCAACAATGCTTTTCTCAATACGTGTGACGTACCAGTTAAGGCAATCTTTTGCACTTCCTACATGGATGATAAACCAGGGATCATTCTAATTTTCAGTTCCTTTTATGATCATTCCAAATGTTCCTACAATCACTGGTATTGTAACCGTCTCGAGATACCATATCTTTTCGATTTCGATTAGCAAATCTTTATATTTTCTTAGCTTATCAAATTCTTTTGCCGAGAATGCTCATGTCAATCAATAAACAGACTTTATTGTTTTGATCTTCCACAACAATATCTGGTTTGTTTGCTTTGATGGTCCGGTTTGTACATAATGGAAAGTTCCCAAGAATGGTTACATTTTCTCCCTCAGTTGCACCCTCAGGTCGGTGCTTGTACCATTTGTTAGCAGTTTTGATTTTATAATGCCGACACATTATCCAGTGTAGATATTGGCCAACTCAGTCATGTCTTGATTTGTACTCTACAGGTGCTAAAACCTTACATCCACACATAAGGTGGCTGGCTGTTTCTATCCCATCGTTGAAGTATCGGCACTTTGGATCTACGCCATTTTTCATCATATTGACTTGATAGTTTCGGGTCAATAAGCTCTGATCTTTGGCAGCCAAGATAATTTTTTCACTCTCTGTCTTTAGCCCTGAGTTACGTAGCCACTGATGGGTGTGCTTCTGGTTTACATCAGCTTGTTTGCTACGGGCCACATATCTCAGCACATGAATATGATGCTTCCTCGCTACTTCTGCTCATGATCAGAGCTGCACATATCGTCGATTTCTACGTATATCTGCCATATTTGTTTGGTGACCACTTGGCAGATATCTACTGCAACTGTCAACAAAACGGGAGAGTTCCTAGTGCTGTTAGCAGAGGTGTGCTGTGGAAGGACGCCGACTATGGGGACGCAATAGGGAATTTTCGGCCCATAACTTTGCTAAACACAGAGTTTAAGATTTTGGCCAAGGTGTTAGTGAGAAGGTTGGCGCTTGTCGTCGATAGCCGGGTCGGACAAGCGCAAGCATGCGCAATCCCGAGCAGGTTTATCAACGAAAACCTCTACCTAATGCGATACATCATAGGTGCGGGCTGAGACCACAGTTGGCTTCGTGAGTTCTCTGATTACTTTGGATCAATCAAAAACATTCGATAGCGACGACCATCGCTACATGGAAGCCGTCCTGAAAGCAGGCGGTTTCGGACCCGTTTTCAGAGGCTGGATCGCTGTAATGCACAGTGGTACCTGTTCAGAGGTCCAAGTAAACGGCCACCTATCGGAGCCATCTGGCATCGCACGCTCGGTCCGTCAGGGCTGCCCGCCCTCGCCTCTTCTATACGTGTTGGCACTCGAGCCACTGTTGTGGAAATTGAAACAGTTAAGGGACATCCCTTTCGAACTGGGACAAGGAAGGGCAGTGTCAGCATACGTGAACGCCGTTACCAACGTGGTGTCGGACGCCTCCAAAGTGGTGACGGTCGGCACCATCCTAAAGGAATATGAGTCGGTTGCAGGGGCTAAAATCAACGCCTGGGCTCCTAGAGTAGCAGGTCGGTGCCATTGGACGGCGTCGTCGGACGCTGGACCAACGGACCAGTTAAAGTGTTCGGGGTCTGGTTTGGTCCCGATCTCCAGTTTGATAAGAACTGGAACAAAGTGGCGAACAGTGTGGCAGTCTTACTTAGAAATGGGCTGAAAGAAAGCTGTCCCTGAAATGTCGGGCAGAGGTGGCAAATGCCTACATCGCCTCCGTTATCATTTATCACCTGACCGTCATGCGTTGTCCCGGTTACTGCTAGACCAGGTTGGAGAATCTCATTTAAATTCTTGTGGAAGGGACGCGTTCCAATGGTCAGGCGGTCAGTTTGTTGCCAGCATCCTTTGAGTGGCTCCTAATGCGCAGACACGCGCTTTGTTACGCCATCTGCAACGATTTCTGGATGTGTGTGAGTTCCGTTTGTGAGGCTCGTCTCCTTGACGGGGCTGCAGACCTGGGTTATTAAAAGACCAAGACTGGGCGCCCGGCACTTACAATGTCGTCAGACGCTCACAACCCTCTACTAGTCGGGCAATGAGAGCGATGGATATTCCGCTTTCTGGTTCGATTAATTAAGTACCAATGAAACAGTGGGGTCAATGTAATCGACTAATCCCCCGCAAAAATTTCAGGCCTTGTGCTTATAGTAGAAAGGATTATAATTATTGTTATCATTGTTAATATTGTTGTTGTTATTGTTACCTCTCTAAGTGTAGACCTGTGTAGACCAGAGAGCAGGAACTTGCCTAGAAGTCATCCTGTATCAGGAGCGCTACATCTCTATCATCTTGCCCTCTTTTTTTTTACCTTTGTATGTTATGCATATGTCCCTTCTTTTCCAGTATATACCGTGTATACTTTATTTTTATATATTTTTTATCATTTCATTATTATATAGAAACTCCCACACTTTATGTCTGTCGCTATATTTTCCTCCTCATCCTTCACCCATGTGGCAAATAAGTGAAATTATTATCATCATCATCATCATCATTATTATTATTATTATTATTATTATTATTATTATTATTATTATTATTATTTTATGTTTGACCTTTGCTTTGTATTTGTACAAGTTGGCTCCAAGTCTCACCCTCACAGACCTTAAAAGACAACAAGTTAGAAGCTCATGTTGGTGTTATGCCTAAGGTGCCATATATTTGGTTTTGTATATAGTATTGTTCTAGAGAATGTTTAAGAAACCAATGTTTTAGTCTTCAGGTTCCACATTTTGCTCATTTCTATTTCAGATCTTTATACTTGCTCAGTTTTTGGTAAGTCTTGACAGATACTTTTATATCGATTGGGAAAGTCATATCAATGAGGAGGCATTGAAGTGTTTCAATATAATATCTGGCCTATTTGCATCTATCTTTCTGTCAGTTTGAGTGGTGAAGTTCCAGAGGAGTGAGATGTGGTCATTTTCAAGCACTGGAGGTGGTTTGTGTTCCCGCCGGTTTTTATCGTGGGGCAGATCCAGGTTTTTGCAAATTACCCAGTGAATACATTGTGCTGCTCTATCATGCCTGTTGAGATACTCTGTAGGCGCAAGAAGCCTGCACATGGAGACAACATGATCATATGTTTTCTGTTGGGCAACTGCCGTTCTTAGATATGTTAGCTTGATAGCTCCTTGTAGGTATGCATTGATCTTGGGCTGCTATGATAAATCCTTCTGTTTCTAATTTTAAGCCAGAAAACACTAACCATTAATGGGTAAGATCTTTGTCAATATCTGCATTATTCGCTCTCTTTGGGTATTTGCCATTGAGAGGTTTTTCTTGCCATTTATCAGTAAGAATATCTAAGGCAACAGTTTTAGCATGGGTTTTCAAGCGCTTAGCTTTTTCTGTGCTTGTTTCCAGTACGTCTAATTTTGGGATTTGTTGTATTTGGAATTCACTTAGATATTTCTTTTCCTGTTTTGTTACTTAGTATGATGCTTTCTTGTTTTCATGCTTTAAGACAAGTTTTAACATCCAGTCGTCATCAATGTTTTTCAGGTAGGTTCTTAGGCCTTATTATTATTATTTTATGTTTGACTTTTGTTTTGCATTTGTACAAGTTGGATCCAAGTCTCACCCAGAGACCTCAAGAGACAACAAGTTAGAAGTTCATGTAGGTGTTATGCCTAGGGTACCATATATTTGGATTTGTACAGTTTTGTTCAAGTGAATGTTTAAGAAACCATAAGAAAATTATGTGTTTGCTTTAAAATTTGAGATCACATAGACAGTATTTTACGTAGGATATGGGCAGTTCCCATCAGCACTATCTTTTGAACTTCAGCCATTTTGGGGTTTCCTGGTATCTGAGCTAGGTAGTAATCAGCCCGTTTCGCTGTCATTCCCAGGGCACCTATGACAATAGGTATTGTTTTCGTCTTCAGATTCCACATTTTGCTAATTTCTATTTCAAGATCTTTATATTTGCTCAGTTTTTGGTAGGTCTTGACAGATACGTTTATATCAATTGGGACAGTCATATCAATGAGGAGGCTTGATTTTTGTCTGAAGTCTTTCAGTATGATGTCTGGCCTATTTGCGTCTATCTTTCTGTCAGTTTGAATGGTGAAGTTCCAGAGGAGTGCAATTCTTGAATTTGTTGCAATTGGAATTCACTTAGATATTCCTTTGCCTGTTTTGTTACTGAGTAAGATGCTTTCTTGCTTTCATATTTTAAGACAAGTTATTATTATTATTATTATTATTATTATTATTATTATTATTATTATTATTATTATTATTATTATTATTATTAATGTTATTGTTATTCAGTAGTTTTATTTTTATAACGTGCTTTCACATCACTACCGAGCGCAGCTCTGTGCGCCTTGGGTATGTGCTGTGGTTTGCTGTGGTGCTCTTATGGTTACTGTATTGAAAATGTTCCGCGTTATTATTATTATTATTATTATTATTATTATTATTATTACTACTACTACTACTACTACTACTACTACTACTACTACTACTACTACTACTACTACTACTACTACCACCACTACTACTACTACTAGTAGAAATACCCGACCTTGCTCGGGATTAAAATGGCATAGATTTTAAATTTTTTTAGTTGTTTCAGTCATGTGACTGCGGCCATGCGAGAGTACCGCCTTTGGTCGATCAAATCGACCACGGAATTTATTCTTTGTAAGCCTTATTCTATCTTTTGCTGAAACTGTACGTTATGGGAACGTAAACACAGCAGCATCGGTTGCCAAGCAATGACGGCGGTACAAACACACACACATACACACACACACACACACACACACACACACACACACACACACACACACACACACACAAATATACCCATATATACGACAGTCTTCAGAACAGACTCTTTTCAGTTTCCGGCAACTAAATCTACTGACATGGCATTGATCAGCCCAAGTCTAAAGTAGATGACACTTTCCCAAGGACAGAATCATGTGATTGGCAAGCAAGCTTCTTAGTACAAAGCCACGCCCGCGTCTACACACACACACACACACACACACACACATATATAATATATATATATATATATATATATATATATATATACAAATATATATTATATATATGCATGTATATATATATACACACATACATACATACATACATACATACATATATATATATATATATATATATATATATATATATATATATATATATATATATATATATAATTTTATTTAAAAGAGTTCCAACTCTGTCTGTTTTTTATGTTTTTTATTTATATTCTTGTAAAATTTATGTGGGATATAGAATATGGAATATATAATATATAATATAAAAAAAGTTGGATGGTACAATGAAATGAAGTATTGAATGTCTTATTGAATATATGGAATATGTCTTATTGAATATATGAAATAGTGAGTGTTCAATATAAAGGATTAAATATATAAATATATAAAGGCGAAAACGTATTTTCTATACCTTGTGGTATTTCATCATGGCCGATATTGAACACTCAATATTTCATATATTCAATAAGACATATTCCATATATTCAATAAGACATTCAATACTTCATTTCATTGTACCATCCATCTTTTTTTATATTATATATTATATATTCCATATTCTATATCCCACATAAATTTTACAAGAATATAAATAAAAAACATAAAAAACAGACAGAGTTGGAACTCTTTTAAATAAAATAATATATTCCTCTATACACGATCATACAAAACCCTTTTTTTGTATTTATTTTTACTCACACACACACACACACACACACACACACACACACACATATATATATATATATATATATATATATATATATATATATATATATATATATATATATATGTATATATATACATATATACTCACACAGATATATATATATATATATATCTTACATGTCTCTTAAAGGATAGAGCTCAAAATCAATGCATTGAAGATACTTTATTGCACCAACAATTATAATAACAGAAACAACCACAATAAGCCAAACCTATGCACATTTCAATAGGGTATCCCGGAAAAATAAACCACATCATCAGATGTCTCGTAAAATATTGTAACAAATTACAACATATTACAAATTTCTGGATACTCCATCTCATCAGGGTCGCATTATTGCCATCACCAATACTATTATTAGCAAAACACACACATCATCCAAGAGGGTGAAAGAATAATCGACGGCACGCAACCTACCATCGTTATTTTCTTACAGAATGTAAACAAACCAGTCAACCGAAATCCAGCGACGTACACCGCCCGGTTTACAGCGTAAAAATCCCTTGCCAAAAATTTCTTGCCAAAAATTCATCCCCCCTGTACATCAAGATTTCCTATCTGATCTTCCTATAACGATAGTGTATTAATTAATTCATTAATTATACCCGCCCACGCCCACGCACCGCACACCACCACCCACATGCCCACACGTACCCCCACACACACATATACCTATACTTAGATGTACACACCAATATATATTTATATGTATTTTTTATGTATAACCATACACTCAAACACATATACACACAAACACATATATACACTCACATATGCATGCATATACATATACACACATACAGATACACATGCACCCACATACACGCGCACAGATACACACACACACACATTTACATATATACGCATACATACTCACATACACACATGCGTACATATGTACATACATACATATAGCTATACCTCCATATATACATCGATACATATGCACATACACACACACAAGCTTATATATGTTTACATGTACACACATACACATACGTCTCCATACACACATATATACATATATACACACATACACTCTCACGTGTCTCCACATGTATACCTACACCCATATACATATACACTCATATATTTGCGCCACAGACCTAATTCCAGTAAGATATATAGAGATGAATATACCTCTTCCTTAATTTCGAACTTGTGCCTATACACATTCCGGTAATTCCTATTTATAAAATGCATACGTATGTCTATACATATGTAGACATCTGTAAGCTTTAAACGTTATTTTATTAACTAGGTGACCCTTGGAAAAAAGTATGGAAAATAATTCCAAGTTACATAACGAACAAGTACTTTTACCCTTGTCGTACGGCATCGATTTGCCTACTAACAACCATTCAAGGGAGTAATCCTTTTTCTCATCTTTCAATTTCCAAACTAAATTACTAAGCGCCGTACTATATTGCTTACTCCTATCCCTAAAGGAAGAGTAATGATTAGAAATTCGTTTCGAGACCTCAAGTGACGAAGCCCCGATATAACTCCAAATCTTCTTATCCGTTATAACATTACACCTATAGACAATGTTTTTGGTTTTAGCATTTGCACTAAGGAATCTTATTCTATTAGGGTTATCTTCAGATATTTCTATTAGTTTATTACCAAAGTTAGTGGTATTATCCATATCCTTTTGGTCTTGACTAACATCTCGACCATTGCCTGTATTATTATTATTATTACCCTCTGTGTTTATGTCAACAGAACTATGACTAGAGTTTGAGGATAAAAGTTTGAAGTTATGAGCGGCGATAATTTGGGTCAAATTCTTGGTGTTTGAAAATCCGAACCTTACCTTATGCTCGTTAATAACCTTATAGTAGAGCGAGTTAATTGGAAAATGTTTCCTAACTACATTCCTGAATAAACTAACTAAATTTGATTTTACTTGCCTCCCATAAGGGACGATGAACCATAGACTATCCTGTTTCCTAGAATGACAACCTACATTATTATCCCTAAAAAACTTAAGCCTACTACTTTCAGCCCCTGGTACACTATCGTTGGATCTTGGCCTATGCTTTAGCTTACTGAATGGGTTAACATTATTCTTATTATTCTTCTTATTATTATTATTGTTAGTTTTATAACTACCCTTATTGCTATTATTCACATTATCAATTTTATTAATATTATTATTATTAACATCTTCAATAGAGGAAGCAGAATCTGGTTTAATATAGTATACCTTATCATTATATCCTGCTTCCAGCAAAGCGGAGTTATAAAACTTTGCCTCATCTTCAAAAACCAGATTATTTGCAGACAGGTTGGACAATCTTAAAGATATACTATGGACCAAGTTATCTGTTATTGCTTTTGGATGATTACTAGATCTATTGATATACCTCAGGTTAGTTAAAGGTTTATGATATGGCCTATATGATTTATTATGCAGATCAAGCGTAACGTCTAAGAAATTAGCTACAGATATATTGTCCTCAAAAATAATATCCATTCCCATTCTGTGAAAAAATCTAACTAATCTATTTTTTATCCTTTGTACTTGCTGTTTTGAACTATTTCTGAGAAATAGCAGACAATCATCTCTATACAGACCCCCTCTGATATCTGGGAATTGATCAGCTAACTCATCAAGTATAAATCCAAGTATTAATCCTTCTGTTCTTAATAAAGCATTGTGGTTTATGCACAATAAAGCTGGGCTTTCTAGAGAAGAGATTAATGTAGTTTTAGCTACCAGGAAATCTTTTATGAGGTTTAATAACAAAATTTAGATTAGAAAGGGTACACCTGATGCGTTTGATGTACCTATGGGTAGCTCTGATTCGGCCCAGGTTGCCGATGTGGTTTGTTCCTTTATACTTGATGAGTTAGCTGATCAATTCCCAGATATCAGAGGGGGTCTGTATAGAGTTGATTGTCTGCTATTTCTCAGAAATAGTTCAAAACAGCAAGTACAAAGGATAAAAAATAGATTAGTTAGATTTTTTCACAGAATGGGAATGGATATTATTTTTGAGGACAATATATCTGTAGCTAATTTCTTAGACGTTACGCTTGATCTGCATAATAAATCATATAGGCCATATCATAAACCTTTAACTAACCTGAGGTATATCAATAGATCTAGTAATCATCCAAAAGCAATAACAGATAACTTGGTCCATAGTATATCTTTAAGATTGTCCAACCTGTCTGCAAATAATCTGGTTTTTGAAGATGAGGCAAAGTTTTATAACTCCGCTTTGCTGGAAGCAGGATATAATGATAAGGTATACTATATTAAACCAGATTCTGCTTCCTCTATTGAAGATGTTAATAATAATAATATTAATAAAATTGATAATGTGAATAATAGCAATAAGGGTAGTTATAAAACTAACAATAATAATAATAAGAAGAATAATAAGAATAATGTTAACCCATTCAGTAAGCTAAAGCATAGGCCAAGATCCAACGATAGTGTACCAGGGGCTGAAAGTAGTAGGCTTAAGTTTTTTAGGGATAATAATGTAGGTTGTCATTCTAGGAAACAGGATAGTCTATGGTTCATCGTCCCTTATGGGAGGCAAGTAAAATCAAATTTAGTTAGTTTATTCAGGAATGTAGTTAGGAAACATTTTCCAATTAACTCGCTCTACTATAAGGTTATTAACGAGCATAAGGTAAGGTTCGGATTTTCAAACACCAAGAATTTGACCCAAATTATCGCCGCTCATAACTTCAAACTTTTATCCTCAAACTCTAGTCATAGTTCTGTTGACATAAACACAGAGGGTAATAATAATAATAATACAGGCAATGGTCGAGATGTTAGTCAAGACCAAAAGGATATGGATAATACCACTAACTTTGGTAATAAACTAATAGAAATATCTGAAGATAACCCTAATAGAATAAGATTCCTTAGTGCAAATGCTAAAACCAAAAACATTGTCTATAGGTGTAATGTTATAACGGATAAGAAGATTTGGAGTTATATCGGGGCTTCGTCACTTGAGGTCTCGAAACGAATTTCTAATCATTACTCTTCCTTTAGGGATAGGAGTAAGCAATATAGTACGGCGCTTAGTAATTTAGTTTGGAAATTGAAAGATGAGAAAAAGGATTACTCCCTTGAATGGTTGTTAGTAGGCAAATCGATGCCGTACGACAAGGGTAAAAGTACTTGTTCGTTATGTAACTTGGAATTATTTTCCATACTTTTTTCCAAGGGTCACCTAGTTAATAAAATAACGTTTAAAGCTTACAGATGTCTACATATGTATAGACATACGTATGCATTTTATAAATAGGAATTACCGGAATGTGTATAGGCACAAGTTCGAAATTAAGGAAGAGGTATATTCATCTCTATATATCTTACTGGAATTAGGTCTGTGGCGCAAATATATGAGTGTATATGTATATGGGTGTAGGTATACATGTGGAGACACGTGAGAGTGTATGTGTGTATATATGTATATATGTGTGTATGGAGACGTATGTGTATGTGTGTACATGTAAACATATATAAGCTTGTGTGTGTGTATGTGCATATGTATCGATGTATATATGGAGGTATAGCTATATGTATGTATGTACATATGTACGCATGTGTGTATGTGAGTATGTATGCGTATATATGTAAATGTGTGTGTGTGTGTATCTGTGCGCGTGTATGTGGGTGCATGTGTATCTGTATGTGTGTATATGTATATGCATGCATATGTGAGTGTATATATGTGTTTGTGTGTATATGTGTTTGAGTGTATGGTTATACATAAAAAATACATATAAATATATATTGGTGTGTACATCTAAGTATAGGTATATGTGTGTGTGGGGGTACGTGTGGGCATGTGGGTGGTGGTGTGCGGTGCGTGGGCGTGGGCGGGTATAATTAATGAATTAATTAATACACTATCGTTATAGGAAGATCAGATAGGAAATCTTGATGTACAGGGGGGATGAATTTTTGGCAAGAAATTTTTGGCAAGGGATTTTTACGCTGTAAACCGGGCGGTGTACGTCGCTGGATTTCGGTTGACTGGTTTGTTTACATTCTGTAAGAAAATAACGATGGTAGGTTGCGTGCCGTCGATTATTCTTTCACCCTCTTGGATGATGTGTGTGTTTTGCTAATAATAGTATTGGTGATGGCAATAATGCGACCCTGATGAGATGGAGTATCCAGAAATTTGTAATATGTTGTAATTTGTTACAATATTTTACGAGACATCTGATGATGTGGTTTATTTTTCCGGGATACCCTATTGAAATGTGCATAGGTTTGGCTTATTGTGGTTGTTTCTGTTATTATAATTGTTGCTGCAATAAAGTATCTTCAATGCATTGATTTTGAGCTCTATCCTTTAAGAGACATGTATACATATATATATACAAAAACTCAACTGTGAGTTTTTGGCTAAGACTGTTAACAGATACTATATATTTTGTAAAATTTGTTTTATAAAAGTATATATTTAATATATATATATATATATATACATATATATATATATATATATATATATATATATACATACATAAAGAATAATTAAACAGTATAGTTATCCACTTTATACAGCACAAATAATCAGCTCTCTAATAGAGCTTCAGGAATATAAAATTAAGAAAGAGAGAAACAAATTTCAAAGGTCAATATTCATATTTATTCAATCGCTTTCATGACTTCTCATCTTAACTGACTGGAAGTGTTATCATGTATATTGTTTTGTCTTAGTATAAAAGATGGGCTACAGCAAATATTCTGCTCAAAACCAAATTTGCTTGCCGGTTGTTTGACCTTGACCAGTTGAGCATGTCCTTTGGTGGCTGACAATATGTGCCTCTCGATCATGCGCAAAAGTAGTAGGGGAGCATTGAAGCCATGTGTTGAGAGAATTTTTTTTGGAAACATGGGTATTTCGTTCAAATTCCTAAAACGACACTTGTACAGGTGTCTTTTGAACGGGATGGGCTATTCGAACTGAAGAAAATTCTAACTGGGCCCCACCTACGAGGTCATGCGCTGTTTATCTTGATATGAGATCACCATGTCACGCACATATGGTTGTGATGCATGTGCCTGGTGTACCCTTATCAGACGGGTAGTCATGATGGGTATAATGGGCTTCGTATATTTTACCCCAGTGTCATTTTGATGGCATGAACCGCTCTCTCACTTAATAATAATAATAATAATAATAATAATAATAATAATAATAATAATAATAATAATAATAATAATAATAATAATAATAATGAAGACACAGAAACACTAATATAACCCAGGAGGAGACAAAGGTAAAATAACTCCCAAAGACTGGAATATCTACATTTTCCTGTGAGTATTTTAAATCTCCCTCAAAATAAGTTAGGAAACTTACATATCTACAGCTTTCGAATACACAAAGGATCAGCTTTAAAAAGAATCTTTAAAATTCACAACTTCTGTGAATATAGGTATTCACAGAAGTTCCCTGAGTATTCGCAAATGTAAGTATCATTTTTATTCTAAGAACACTACAATTTTCTATGTGCGGACATATAAAAGACCATATTTAGTATTTCTTAAAACTCTAATATATTAAATTTTGTGTGAAACTTTTATCTTTCTTTTCTCCCTCGCTACCCAGATATGTAAACATACCTTTTATATTAACAACATAACTGAATTCAGAAGTTCAAAAATTCAACGTCGTGAATATCAGTATATATATATATATATATATATATAATTGTTTTTCTACCAGTACTTACAAATAGAACAGGGTGAATTGCTTCTTTTCAAGGCCAAGGTCAGCTCTCTCATTGGTCGCCGGTTGTAGTAAACACATTTGGCCTCTGCTGAACCAAAGGATGCGAAAATTCTTTTGTCTTCTATTGCTGACCTCCTCACTATCTGCCTACATATTTATAGACCTGTAGAATTTGATCTATTTATCAAGTTGTTACTCTTCCCCCAACTATTTCCTTGTACGACCACATATTTATGATTATCTCAAGTACAGGACAAAAGCTGAAGATAAAGAACATTTAATAAAGCCTTTTTAATAATAAATGGAAATGATAATAATAATAGTAGTGGTGGGGATGGTGATAATGATAATATTAATAATAATATGTTGCAGCTGCTAATACTACAACTATTACTATTCTGATAACACATGTATATACATACATGTATATACATACATGTATATACATATACAATTGCTCCGGGCTCGCATTAAGCAAGAAGTTGAAAATTGTTCTGCTCATGACACAGCATGGGCCCTAAGTAAGGCATGTGTAAAATTTGAATGAAATCGGTTGGGTAGTTCTCGAGTTTTAGTGATGCACACATTCTCAGTTTTATATATATAGATTATTATTATTATTAATTTGCATTTGTATATTAATAATAATTAGCCCTTGTGGCCAATAAAACGAATTAATTATTATTATTATTAATAATGTGGCAAGCTAGCAGAATCGTTAGCCGGGCGAAATTCTTAGCGGTATTTCGTCTGTCGCTACGTTCCGAGTTCAAAATTCACCGAGGTCGACTTTGCCTGTCATCCATTCGGGGCCGATAAAATAAGTACCAGTTACGCACTGGATTTATGTAATCGACTATTTCCTTCCCCAAAAATGTCAGGCCTTGTGCCTATAGTAGAAAGGATTATTAATATTGTTGTTGTTCTTGTTCTTGCCGTTGTCGTCGTTGTTGTTGTTATTGTTATTATTAATATCATATACACACAACAGATTAGATAGTTTGAAAAGAAAAATATACTAACATCGGGCTACAACAAGTAACCTTAGATGCCAAGAACCTTCTAAGTATCCTAGCTGTCCCTAATAACACTGTTTTCTGGAGCTGTACTAAACTGAGTTTATGCCTATTTCTTTTATCCTGCTATTCCGATCTTTCAGGATAGTTCCCAATGCACCTATAACTTTGAGGATTTTACCTGCCTTTTCCATAGTCTGTAATTTAACCCTCTTCCGCCTTCTTTTCTATGTAACTCTAATCTTGCTGCTCCTGCCATTGAGCGGAGTCCTCCATTCATATTGAATTCCTTCCTAGTTCTTCTGTCTAGCTTTGCTAATTCAGTTTTTGTCCAATGTACAAAAGCTGCTGGGTATCTTGCCCAAGTATTTACAGCCCTCACTATATTCGGACCATTTAGCTTTGACTTCATTAACTTCCTCATCGTTCTGATGTACTCCTTCTCAATTTCTGTTTTCATTTCTGTAGTTAGTACTCTGTCAGATTCTAACACTCCTAGATACTTATAATTCTCTCCTTCTTTCAATGATTTTAATGTCTGGCCATCTGGTAATTGGATACCTTCACTGTTGACTACCTATCCCCTTCTCATGACTAATAGTGCACACTTATCTATGCCAAATTCTTTGTCTATAACTTTGCTGAAGAGTCTTACAGTCTGTATTAAGTAATTTATCTTTTTTTCATTTTTACTAAAAGTTTCAGATCATCCATGTTGAGCAAATGGTTAATTTTTCTGACCTGATATCCTTTACCTTCCTTAATACTAAACTGAGGGAGATCAAACATAAGATAAATATTAGAGGGGACAACGAGTGCCCCTGGAAATATTCTCTTTTGATATTGACTTTCCGTAAGACTGTGTCACCGAAGTAGAGATCTACTTTCCATTTTTTCATGCTACAGTTAATTAATTCTCTTATGTTGTCTGAATATACTCTAGCATTCACTTATCCATGAGTGTGAGATCATGTCATAGGCTTTCCTATAATCTATCCACGCTATTGTTAGATTTTTCTTTCTAGCTTTTACTCCATTTAGAACTACTTTGTCTATTACAGTTCTATATTTAAGAGATGAGGAATTATTTACATTATTTACATTAGTTACATTTGACGGATATTCGTCCTCATCTTGTTTGTTGTTAACACAACGTTTCGGCTGATATACCCTCCAGCCTTCGTCAGGTGTCTTGGGGAAATTTCGAACCTGGGTTCTCATTCCTATCGATGTTACTATTATGGTGTAGTGGTTAAGAGCGCGGGCTACTAACCCCAAGGTTCCGAGTTCGATTCACGGCAGCGACCTGATTAATAATATTAATAATAGTAATAATAATAATATAATAATAATAATAATAATAGTAACATCGATAGGAATGAGAACCCAGGTTCGAAATTTCCCCAAGACACCTGACGAAGGCTGGAGGGTATATCAGCCGAAACGTTGTGTTAACAACAAACAAGATGAGGACGAATATCCGTCAAATGTAAATAATGTAAATAATGTACTTTGTCTATGTATACTAGATCATGCATTCCTCTAGCTTTTTGTTCTTATGACAGTAAATTTCTGGTTGTCAAGGTGCTCATAAATGCTTTTCTGCAGCACCCCTGTTGAGAGTTCTCAGATTAATGATTGGTCTATAGTTGGTAGCTGTATTACACTTGCTCTTATCTCACATGACGTATATTGCTACCCCTCTTCTCATCTAATCTCTTATTATTTCTCCATTAAGGCAATCCTGATGCTGTTCCTTCAGCCTCCCATGCAAACTATTAAATTTCTTTAGCCAGTACCCTTGAACTAAATATGTTCGTGGGCCCTTCCATTTCGGCATGTTTCCTAACACTTTACTCATCAATGCACTAGTTGGTTTTGGATCTGGCTGCTTCTCACTCACAACTTCTTCCTTCACTTTTTTTAACCATAACGCATCTCCATTACGAATGACTGGTTTATCCAGAACTTTCTAGCTTCTTCTGCATTAGATTTCTCATCTTCAGTACTTTGTTGTCTACTATTTTATTTGCTTATAACATTTCCTCATATAATCTATTCTGTTGATACTGATCTATTCTGTTCTGATATCTGGAGAGTTTCCCTGCTACTGCTATGATATGCTGTTTCAACTCTTCTATTACTGTCCCAAATCCTTTCTCATTGACTAAGTGTCTTTCCTCAAGGGAAGATTTGCATCTTGTGTTTCGTAACTTGTTTGTTTGTTTTCCAGGCTTCTATTCTACTCAGATCTTGTCTTAAAGTCTTTACTTTATTTTGTAGTCTCTCTTTCCACATTTCCTTTTATCAAATTGTTCCCTGTGACATATCTAATCTAGTAGTGACTACTACTCCTCCTGCATAGATCACTATGTTAGTGCTTCCAATATTCTAGTATTTATCCCACTGATAACAGAATCTACTTTTCTAGTCATTTCTAGCAGCTCCCTTCTGTTTTATAATAATAATTATAATTGTTGTTGTTGTTGTTGCTGTTGTTCTTGTCGTCATCATCATCATCATCATCACCACTACCACCACCACCACCATCATCATCATTATCATCATCAACATCATCATTATTACTGTGACTATTATTATTATTATTATTATTATTCAGTAGTTTTATTTTTATAACGTGCTTTCACTTCACTACCGAGCGCAGCTCTGTGCACCTTGGGTATGTGCTGTGGTTTGCTGTGGTGCTCTTATGTTTACTGTATTGAAAGTGTTTTGCGTAGGATGTGTGCAGTACCCAGTAGTGCAATTTTCTGTATGTTATATATATTTGTAAGTCCTGCTATTTTTGTTATGTATTTGTCTGAATATTTTTTTATTATACCTAAGGCACCTACTATGATAGGAATTGTTTCTGTTTTTAGATTCCACATTCGAGTTATCTCTATTTCCAGGTCTTTGTATTTTGAAAGTTTTTCCATTTCTTTTAGAGAAACGTTGTCATCTGCTGGTATTGATACATCAATTAGAAAGCATTTTTTTTCTTCATGATCTTTGACAACTATATCTGGTCTATTTGCCTTAATTTCTCTATCTGTGTGTATTGGCATATCCCAGAGTATGGTTGCTTTCTCGTTTTCTGTGACCTTTTCTGGCGTGTGTTTATACCATCTTTTTTCTGTTGTTATTCCATAATGTTGGCATAGCTTCCAGTGTATATAGGTCCCAGCTCTGTCGTGTCTGTGGATATATTCCTTCTTAGCCAGGACTGGGCAGCCAGAGATAATATGATTTATTGTTTCTTGTCGATCTCCACATATTCTACAGTTACTTGTTATATTTCTTTTCATTATGTGTTTTTGGTAATTTCTGGTGGGGAGGCTTTGGTCTTGTGCAGCAATTAAAAATCCTTCAGTCTCTGCTTTGAGTCCTGAGCTTCTCAGCCATTGCTGGGATTATTATTATTATTATTATTATTATTATTATTATTACTATTTTTATTACTATTATCATTATTATTATTATTATTATTATTACTTTCTCTTTATCACAGGTTTCGTTGGAGCCCCTGGAGTCTTGCATGCGCATCGGGCTTGCTACCTGAAGCCTACGCCACCATGCTATTCGTTCTTTTCAGCTATCTAATACTTTTCTTATTATTCTGGCCGTAACAAAGAGGCAAGCCTTTTGTAACTCTATTCTAATATCCTTTATATTCCTCTTGATTCCTTCTAATATCCTTTATATTCGTCTTGATGCCTTCTGATACCAACATAGCCTTAAGAGGGTTGCATCTATTTAACTTTTCGCCTTCCTTCTTGAATATTCGTGGGTGGTCTGTTATGCTCTAGCACTTTCGCTACCTTATTATTATTATTATTATTATTATTATTATTATTATTATTATTATTATTAATACGCCAATTTTTTTTTTTTTTTTTTGACGTGTGTCAGGCTTACGAGAAAGAAACTGTTGAATGAAATTCTGTTGCTTAAATAAAACTTTTAACTAGATAGCTTGTAATTTCTGGAAGAAACCACTACCTATGTGTTGTATCACTACTTCTCAACACCCATGCCTACTGGGCCACCGAAGAAGCAACAACCTTAATAGGAAAATTAAGATAGTTAAAGTTTACGTGTATCGAGCGAGAAAGTGAGAAAGAAAGAGAGAGAGAGTGAGCGAGTGAGTGAGTGAGTGAGTGAGTGAGTGAGTGAGTTAGTGAGTGAGTGAGTGAGTGAGTGAGTGAGTGAGAGGGAGTGGCCGATAGGTACTTGAATTCCTTTCTACGACTGAACTGAAATTGACCCCTGTCTATTAAAGGCTCAACCACAGTCACTCATACACACACACACATTTATTTTAGGTCTTCTACTTATTTGAATTCGGCTATACACCAGACAGCATGTTAAGTCTTATGTTCCGAAATTTGAATTTTGAATTTGTTTTAATTATAAAATTACACCTCAGTTAAAAAAACATCTCTTGGTTTTCGAATGCAACCTTTTCTTTTTCTTTCTATAGTTTTGTTATGTGACAATTTCTCTGTTTTGGTCAGGATTTTTCCAATTCCTTTTTTCTTGTATCAAGTAATGAATGAAAGCATTAAAAAAATTTTAATTCATAGAGCCGAATAAAATCAAAAATATTAATTCTATTTTTTTCCTTTCCTTAATAATAACAAGAGCATAGTACGAGGAAGATTTGGCTGTTATTTCTAGCAAGTTAAACAACCACAGAGAGTTGTTCAATTGGCTCATTTGCTGATATGTATAAGTAAACAAAAACTAAAAGACTTTCATCTTTTTGGAGTTGATAAAGTGGCACCTGTTGAGCACTGGAGTAACGACTTATGCCATCCCTCGAAATTGATGGCCTTCTGCCAAAATTTGAAATCATTAGAGGAAGTTGAGAGTAGAGGGGGAAGCGTGTTTATGTAAAGGTGGGCGTGAGTGACAACACTGATGAGACTGAATACATCTACTCTGAGTATGCTTTACTAAGTAGGAGGATATTTTCTACCATGTCTTTGGCCCTTGTAGCCAATAGAAAAAAATGCATCATTGTTATTATTATAAGTGCTTTTCTGTGTGAGTTGCTTCTGGAAAAAATTATTGGATTTAATTATTTCCAAATTGGAGGTTTGTTTATGTTTGCCTCTGTGAGTGGGTTATGTGTCCACCTGAGTTTGTGTGTATGTGTGTTTGTGTGTGTATGTATGTGCGCGTGCGTGTATGTGTGCATGCGTGTATGTAAGTGCGTGCGCGCGCGTGTGTGTAGTCCAGGTATAGGCCCTTTACTGGTGAGGATTTTCTCTTGAGTTTGTGTCTGTAGACGGGAGATAATTGACATTACATTTTGAATTTTTCTTTTTAAACATTTAGACAATTTTGAAAAAAATATCTCTGAGAAGAATAAATTGTTTCCAAAACGCTCATAGCAAAATCTACTCCCGTCTCTCAAAACCTACTAATTTTAAAAGGAACATCTGCAAAAATAATATGAATATTTCACAAGACAGGTATTTGTACGTTGGCAGTGATGATAACAAAATAAATTTAACTACTTTTCTAACTTGACCAGTCAGGCATCGTTGGATAAAGATCGGCTCCATGAATATTGAGATCAGGATAGTGCCTTCTTTACATCTAGAAAATGGAAGGAGCGGTGCGTAAACTGGCTTAGTCTTGGAAAACACGTGAAGACTTGAATGGTTTTGGAAAAGAACACTTGGAACAATACATCATTGAGTGTATAAAACGTGAGCCTAGCGCTTAACGCGGATGACGAAACGAGACCAGCTGGAGTGGGTACTCTATATAACTGCTCCCACAATGGTATAGCAATGAATGAGTTAAGCAAGATACGGTATCTAGTGAGTGTGAAAAGGAGATAAAATAACATGTAGTCGGCGTGGGCGTGAGAATAAACTAATTGCAAAAATCATCATGACCTTCAAAAGAAAGAAGGAACTCTATTGGAGCAGCATTTTATTGTAGAGGGAGAATGGAAAGCAAACCGTTTATGCTACATGGACGGAAACAGGAGACCCTACGAAATAAAATTTCTTAAATACAACCGTTTGCAGCTCCAAGTATAAGAGTAAAATTTTCGAGTGCTGAGAGCCGACATGTCTAAAATCCAGGGTCTTTCTCTCTAACATAGAGCACACCAGAACTTGCAACTACTAGTACCATTATACTGTACTGCAATAATAGCAAATTAGTGGAAACTGGAGAAGTACTGAGAGAGAGCACTAAAAAGAAAAACTGTGTGTGTTGATTGCCCTAATCTGTAGTTATATCATTGAATGTAATTTGAATGTATTTGCTTTGAAAAGTTACAAGATATAGAAAAATCATTATTTATTGATAGACGTAACTAATGACATCATAAAAGAACTGGTTTGGGCAAGGTTACTTATTTTAACGACACCGAAATGATGAAAAGTAAAGTTGGTTCCAGTCGAATTTGATCTCAGAATGCAAAGTGCCTTAGAATTACGACTAGGCATTTTACCGACGCCCTACCAATTCCACCAATTTATTATCCTTAATAATTGTTTGTAATTTAGGCCACGTACTCCGATCGGGGAAAAACGGTCACTATTCTGATGGCGTCACTTTCACTCACTGTTATTTCACGAGAAAGACAATCGTCCATGCCACGAAAGTTAAGCCTTTCAGAAAAAGCCATTTACGCGCTTCCGTTCGATTCAGGCCGATCAAAGATGTGTATATTTCGTAGGTGTCGAAGATAAGCGCGAGAACCGCTTTCCAAAAATCTTACTCTGCTGATTACTACCTTATCCATATCAAATGACCCACAGGATGCATTCCTTTACAGAAACTACACTTTTACAGCCATATTGGCTAGAACAAATGACGATGGGTCATTTAATGAGAAGTACTGATAGTCGGAGGTGGTTCTTGAAAGGTAATTTGTATAAAACCTCTTCCTGTTTATTTTTTTCTTTTTGTTTTGGATAGTGTTGGATTACATAACGCACCATCTCAATGGGGTTTCTAATTTGGTACATTTGAATATTTTGCATTGCTCTTGCTGTTTTTGGGGGGTTTTCAATCGTACTTATGTGTTTAATTCTTGTTTGTTCTATTGTTTGATGTAGATGGTTTTGCTGTTGTTCTTTTTATCATGGTGGTGGTGGTGGTTTATAGATTCAATACTGTCCATTGAATCTTATAGCCTCTAAGCTTGAGTCGGTCATATTTTAAGTCTGTTGAATCAACTCTATCTCGTGGTAAGGTATTGAAAATGGGTGAAATACTGGGAAATGTATATTCATTACATGAATGTGTGCTTATGTTTCGCTGGTTGATAGGAATTCTAGGGGATTTCTTTTAGTTGCAGTGGCGGGAAGTGATCCGTTGTTCTTATGTTGTTATATTGTTTCATTTAAATCATTTTGCTGCTGCTGTATTTATTGTTACTGCTGTTTTTGCTATTGCTACTACTATCGTTATTGCCGTTGTTTGATATGCATTTCTGACGTTCTGGGTTTGGTATAGTGCAGGTATTTTGTTTTGTATCTTCTCCTCTGCTATTAGCAAAATGGCCCTAGGTAATTAATGCCATCAAATATGTATTCACTCGACCTTCCTTGAACTGGCACAAACAGCTGGTTGAAGTAAGTTAACTCGGTAAATCTAAGATAATTTTGAATTTCTCTCGAAGACCTCCGAGTTTGTCTCCAATCAGTTTTCGTAACATAGATTGTATACATCTAGGCCGTTTTCTTCATCTTTCTTCTCACTCAAAACGGTTGCCATCGGTCACTAGAGACTTAGTTCAAGTAGCACAGCCATCGAACGTATTTTTTCCACTTGCCGTCTTATATACAAAGATGAATGGGATTATCTTTTCGTTTGTGAGTAGGGCAGTAGTACTGCTCTCCATTTCACTTTCAAAATCAAAATATAATTCAATCATTAGTATTTTGTATCGCTTGTTGTTATAGTTGCTCCCGTTGTAACATACACACACTCATGCACTCACACGCATATACATATACGTACATATATAAATATATAAATGTGTGTGTGTGTGTGTAAAGGTGCATGACTCAGTGGTTTGAGCGTCGGGCTCACAGTCTTGAGGTAGTGAGTTTGATTCCCGGACGGGACTGTGTGTTGTGTTCTTGAGCATGACACTTTAGTTCACGTTGGTACAATTCACTCAGCTGTAGAAATTAGTTACAAAGTTACTGGTGCCAAGTTGTGTAGCTCTTTTCATTAGACATGCTTTACCTTTGTGCCGGTTCTAAACTGTTCCTCTATTTACACTAAAGTTTTGGGAGTATAGTGCGAATCACGCCTGATGAACGCACGCAATGCACGGGAAACTATTAGTAGCGTGATAAGGACATGTAGTCGAAACGTTTAGTAATATTCAACTCTCATTGGATAGACTACTCTTCCTATTGACCTTTACGCAGTTAATTTCTTACATATGTGTGTGAGTGTATGTGTGTGTGTGTATGTATGCATGCTTGTAAGCAAGTATGTATGTATGTGTATGTATGAATGTGCATACACATGCATGCACTCATTCACATAAGAAGACACACACGAATTCGGGCAGTGACATATATATGACAGAATACATCCCTCCTAACAAGTACGTATGTGATTGAAGAAACAATTTATACATATATAATATTAATTATATCAGGATTAAACAGCAACGAAAGTAAAAACGTAATAAAAGGACAATCGAAAACAGTAACGATATATTTTTTTAAATCATACATATATTTTTGTGTGTGTGTGTGTATGTGTGTGTGTGTGTGTGTGTGTGTGTGTGTGTGTGTGTGTATAAATATATTTGTATATATATGCATGTGTGTATGTTTATATATATATATATATAATCATATACATATAAACTAGTTTATAAAATTAGCCAACACACATAACATACGTACACGCATACATTATAAATATAAGCACACACACACAGAAACACACATACATGCACACACACACGCACGCACACACACACACGCACGCACACACACACACGCGCGTGCATAGATATAGACATGCATACATAGATGTGTACATAAATAAACATAAAGCTTATTAAAAACGAGTAGAAAGTTATATAAATAAAAACGCGTGAATGCATGAAGATACAGATAAATACACAGATAGATACATACATACTAAGATAGCTGGATAGATAAATAAATGGCAATATAACACCCGTATTCGTTTGTATCTTTAAACGTGCAAGGTGTGAGACAAGGTGTTACGATTTCTCTCACCGAAATACACAACTTAGAATAGAATAAATCTTAAATAAATTAACCTTTCATTTTTGTCTTGCTTCATTTTTTATGTTGTCAGGTAAGTGAAAAACATGAAGGAAAAATATAGCAAAAAACGAAACAAAATAAGGAAAAAACGAAGTAAATGTAGTGATGACAAAACTGGAAGAAAAAATTAATTTCATGGCGGTTTAGAGTTGCTTGTGTTAATGTTAGTATTTCGTGTTGAAAGTCATGATCGTGATAATAGTGATATTGCTAAGAATGATGATGAGGAGGAGGAGGAAAAGGACAACGACGACGAGGAGGACGTGGTCGAGGACGACGACGCTGGCATCGGAGGCGGCGGAGATAACGAAAACGACGAAGGCGATGATCATTATCATGATGATAATAATGGTGGTAGTGGTGATACTGTGACAGTGTTGGAGGTGGTAGTGGTACCTGTTGTGGTGTTGATGGCAGTGGCGATAATAGTGGGGACGGTGCTGCTGCAAATGATGATGACGATATTGATCATGTAGAGGTGGAAATGATGGAAACAAGACAAACAGGAATAAAAAGATGTATATAATGAAGTAAAATGTATGAAAATCAAAATCATTTTATTGCAAAATTTTTCCTGCCTATAATATACACACTTAGCATGTATAGATATACATGTATATATATATATATATATATATATATATATATATATATATATATATATATATATATATATATATATATGCACGTTAATTTCACGAGCAGGCTGTTCCGTTGATTGGATCAACTGGAACTCTCGACGTCGTAAGCGACGGAGTACCAACAATATATGTATGTATGTATATATATATATATATATATATATATATATATATATATATATATATATATATATATATATATACATATATGTGTGCGTGTGTGTGTGTGTTGCTAAATGTAAGATCCAAGAATCGAGGTGTAGGAAGAAAGTTAGCTTCAAGTAGTCCGTAGTAAATATAACAAACAACTTTCGATTGAGGCGGAAGAGCGTGGATTTTTTCGTAACGAAATGCGATAATCTGCCGGGTATGCGAATGAGAATATAGGAGTTAAGGAATGGAGTAGAACCTCGGAAGTGGTAAATATCCAAGCGAGGTGTATACTGCAGGCCACTTAAAACAAACAGTAACATCCTCCTCTATAGGACCGCCACATTTAATCCGCAAATATGGTACCTGGTTCACTTCCACTGCGTGGCACCTCGGTCGTCTTCTACGATAGTCTCGTGCCGACCAAACCTTGTGAGTGGAGTTGGTAGACGAAAACTGAAAGAAGCCTGCCGTATGTGTGTGTGTGTGCGTGTGTGTGTGTGTGTGTGTGTGTGTGTGTGTGTGTGTGTGTGTGTGTGTGTGTGTGTGTGAATGTTTGTCCCACACCATCACTTGACAACCGATGGTGGCGTGTCTATGTTCCCGTAACTTACCGGTCGGTAAAAGAGGCCGATAGAATACGTTCTAGGCTTACAAAGAATAAGTCTTGGGGTCGATTTGTTCGACTAAAGGCAGTGCTCCAGCATGGCTGCAGTCAAATGACTGAAACAAATAAAAAGAATATATATATATATATAAAATATATTTGGCCAACTAAATGTGGCAGTTATATATAATTTATATATATATATATACATATATATATATATATATATATATATATATATATATATATATATATATATATATATATATATATATATATATATATATATATATATATATATATATAGGTGAGAAAGTTGGTATGTGAAAGCACGTGGTTGGATGTATAAAAGATAAAATAGAGCGAAAAAAACTAAAGAATGCTTGTGTTATATGGTTAAAATATATGTTTAGATCGTTATGTTAGAAAAATGTTATAAAATTTTGAGTATAGAAAAATTGTTTTTGGAGAAATAACCAGTTTCGTATTTTCTTTTCAAATTTCTCTACCTGCATCGTAACATGTCTTCGCTATGGTGTAAAATATGGAGTTCTAGATAGGAGAAGGTAATCAGGGATTTTTTCCGGTACAAGAGAGATAATAATAAATGTTAGGGATGAAAAGGTTTGATTAAATTAACATGATTTGGTATAGAAGGAACAGTATGTTGCAAGTGGTTAGATTTTGCTTTATATTTTTCAATGAGGTGAGTTTCCTTATTTAAAAATGTTAGGAATGATTAAGTTTTGGCTTATATTTTTCAATGAAGAAGGTTTCATTATTTAATCTAATTTGTGTTGGTGATCCAATGGCACATTGATAGAATGGAAAGATTATAAATTGTGGTAGCATTTGTTTTGCGCATTTCTCAATATGTTCACTAAAGGGTATCATTCTGTATTCTGGGAATGCAATCTGCTGTCGATGCAGAGTGCATCTGCGTCTGAGCGATAATCCTGTGGACCCTATGTAGTTTTGGTGGCAACCCGAGCATTTTATGACATAAATCAGGTTTTCTGAGGCACAAGTAAAGTCAGATTTGATTTTGAATTTTTGTCCTTCTTTCAAAAAGGAATTCTGATCCTTCTAGAAAGTTTGGGCATGTTGCGCAATTTGGTCGACCACAGTTTTCACTTTTGCATCTGTTATTTTGGAAAATAATTTTTCCTTTGTGAGGATCTTTTTTAGTCATTTCGGTTGTTTGTAGCTTTTAATGATTTTGTGTGTGTAAAATTTCCTTTAATTTGGGGTCCTTATGTAGCATTGGTAAATTTTGGGTGATAATGGGGAACGCTTTGTTTCTGGAGTTGTATGTGGATATGTAAGGCAGTATTTTCGGGGAAGGCTTGTTGCTGTGTTGAACTTTTCTTAAGTTTTCTATGTCGATTTGTGTTGCACGTCTGATTCCATCCTCTATGAGTTGAACTGGGTAGTGTCTGTCAATTAGGGTATTTTTGAGTTTTTGCAGTCTAAAGTCTCTGGTATTTTGTTCTGACACTACCATGCATATCATTCTTGCAAGGTTGAAGGGGATGTTTGCTTTGGTGTGTCTTGGGTGGCATGAATCAAATAGTAGATATTGTTTGGCGTAGATAAAGATTCCTGGTATATTATTACTTCCAAGTAACCCATTGGGTCATAGGGTAGTCCACCCTATGAACAAAAATTGCAGGTCCCCACCGAACACAAGAACAACACAAAATAACACTAGGTCAAGAAACATCCCGCATACTAGAAATTCGAAAAAAAATATATCACATGCAGAAATGTTACACACATCACTAACCAAAACACCCATAGACACCCACACACATAACAATCTGAAGCAACAATACTACCATTCCCCCGAACAAATCCCATAAACCTCACAGACAGCTCATGCAAACAAAATTACAAACATTTTTTAGCCCCAGACCAGAGACACCAGGACATAGGCTGGAACCTGGTAATCAGGAAAAACCGAAGATAATTAACCTCTCAACTAAACCTCTTTCAAGCATAAAAATAGACATCCTCTCAAAAGGGTTAAAATTCAGCCCAACTCCACGCAGAGCCGACCAAAATGAAATGAAGGACAGTATAATAGAATTCTGTAGAAAAGTAAGACTCACAGAAGCATTAACCAATTACAACACTGAAGATGACTCACTAGTCAAAACAAAGTGAACACATGCTCCACAAAGGAAGAAATAATAATCTTGATGAATTCTGCTACCACATTGAGAACTTTCCCTACCACACCATGCATAAACAGACAGTTAACTCAAACTTCAGCCCTACACAATGAAAGGAACTAACATTTCTTTAAAATAATGAAGATATAACGGAAGTGCAATTGTAATAATGGACACATTATACTATAGAAACCTAGTAATCTCCATGCTTGATGACAATCAACATTATGAAAAAGTCAGAAACTACACCCCGCAAAAAATAATGAAAACTCTGTCCTCACTAATTAAAATCCATGGAAATGAACTGACAACCAAAGAGATTGATTTTCTAACAAACTTTAAATTCAAACCTAGCCTTTTCTATGGTCTGCCAAAAATACACAAAAGCCAGATTATAAATGAAACCATTAAAAAATCACCAAAGACGTACATACATATACCAAACCTGGGGGACCTGAAACTACAACACATTATAGCTGGCCCAGCCTGTGAAACTCACAGACTAAGTCTATTTATGGACATCGTCCTAAAACCCTTCCTTAAATACATCAATAGCCATATCAGAGATGACTTGGATATATAAAATCACCTCCCCCAAAAAGTCAAGGAAGAAACAATCATGGTTTCATTTGATGTGATAAATTTATATACCAGTATACCTCATAATTATGGACTAGAGGCAATTCAGTTCTGGCTGGACCAATTCTCGAAAGAAATCCCAAACAGGATCAGTAAAGAATTCATAACTAAATCGGTTGAATTCATCTTACGAAACAACCACTACATGCTTGACAATACGTTTACCGATAAAAATCTGGAATTGCTATAATCACTAGGGCAGCTCCAGTCATTGCGAACCTAATAATGGGTTACTTGGAAGTAATAATATACCAGAAATCTTTATCTACCTTTAGAAACCCCCTTTCCCAATACATAAAAGAAAATTGGATAAGATTCCTAGACGACTGTTTCATACTCTGGAATGAAAACACAGATAAACTCCTGAAATTCAAAAGACTATTGAACAGCGTCAACCCAAACATATAGTTCACAATGGAATACAATCAAAAGGAGCTCCCATTCTTGGATATACTAATTAAAAAATAAACTTAAAAGTAGAAACGAATATATTTTACAAAACCACAGACGCCAAACAATATCTACTATTTGATTCATGCCACCCAAAACACACCAAAGCAAACATCCCCTTCAACCTTGCAAGAAGGATATGCATGGTAGTGTCAGAACAAAATACCAGAGACTTTAGACTGCAAAAACTCAAAAATACCCTAATTGACAGACACTACCCAGTTCAACTCATAGGGGATGGAATCAGACGTACATCACAAATCGACATAGAAAACTTAAGAAAAGTTCAACACAGCAACAAGCCTTCCCCGAAAATACTGCCTTACATATGCACATACAACTCCAGAAACAAAGCGTTCCCCATTATCACCCAAAATTTGCCAATGCTACATAAGGACCCCAAATTAAAGGAAATTTTACACACACATAAAATCATTAAAAGCTACAAACAACCGAAATGACTAAAAAAGATCCTCACAAAGGAAAATATATTTTCCAAAATAACAGATGCAAAAGTGAAAACTGTGGTCGACCAAATTGCGCAACATGCCCAAACCTTCTAGAAGGATCAGAATTCCTTTTTGAAAGAAGGACAAAAATTCAAAATCAAATCTGACTTTACTTGTGCCTCAGAAAACCTGATTTATGTCATAAAATGCTCGGGTTGCCACCAAAACTACATAGGGTCCACAGGATTATCGCTCAGACGCAGATGCACTCTGCATTGACAGAAGATTGCATTCCCAGAATACAGAATGATACCCTTTAGTGAACATATTGAGAAATGCGCAAAACAAATGCTACCACAATTTATAATCTTTCCATTCTATCAATGTGCCATTGGAACAACAACACAAATTAGATTAAATAATGAAACCTTCTTCATTGAAAAATATAAGCCAAAACTTAATCATTTCTAACATTTTTAAATAAGGAAACTCACCTCATTGAAAAATATAAAGCAAAATCTAACCACTTGCAACATTCTGTTCCTTCTAAACCAAATCATGTTAATTATAATCAAACCTTTTCATCCCCAACATTTATTATTATCTCCCTTGTACCGGAAAAAATCCCTGATTACCTTCTCCTATCTAGAACTCCATATTTTACATCATAGCGAAGACATGTTACGATGCAGGTAGAGAAATTTGAAAAGAAAATACGAAACTGGTTATTTCTCCAAAAACAATTTTTCTATACTCAAAATTTTATAACATTTTTCTAACATAACGATTTAAATATATACTTTAACCATATAACACAAGCATTCTTTAGTTTTTTCACTGTTTTTTATCTTATATATATATATATATGCAGGAGAATTTGTTTGGGGATTTGAAAATACACCTGAATTTGTAAACGTGAAGTTGTTTTTAAATAAATTTCTTCACTTATATACCAAACTTGTTTCAACAATTTCTTGTTTATCAATGATCCAAACAGATATCAAACAAGGGAATTTTAACAGAATTTAAAATTACAAACATGCTTAAATGATCAAATGATCAAATGTTCACATAAAATTCAATGAGTTTCACAGGGATAGATAATATGAAAGTAAATGTTCGGAGAATATAACAAATGTACATTATTGAAAGTTCTGTCATATTGAGTTTTTACAGAATATGTGGACAAAAGAGGGAAGCAAAAGGAAGAGTGTAAAAAAAAAATCTTGTTTTACAATTTCAGTCGTTGTGCGTGTAGTTCTTTTTTTTAATGTTGCTTCTTGTACTGGTCCCTTCGTTTTTCACAGTGTTTTGGTGGAATTAGAAAATAGTTTGTGTATAGCTAAGCTTTTACGTGAAAGGATCTAATTTTTGATTGATTATAATTTTGATGATATCTTATTCTTTCTGATGAATGTGTTTGATAAAAAAATACATTTTGTTTTGGCATTAGAGTTTTGATTGGTTGGTCCCCTGTACATAAGAAGAGATTTTGATTGGCTATAGGTTTCGTGACATCACTTTATTTTGATAAAGAACCTGTTTTTGGTTTGCTCAAGTTCAGCGTTCTGCTTGGTTGACTTCCCTGTAGGGACTCGGTCATTAGTTTTTGCCTAGTGGTCACCAATTGTTCCGGTTGGTTGAATCCCTTAAGGAGTCAGTTTTTTTTTCTGAGGGTCTGGTCCTGATCGGAGGCAAAAATTGCATTGGTCAAGTAAGAAGTGACGTCAGCAACTGGTGTTTGAGAAGGTTTATAGTGTTATTATATAGTAATTTGGAGTTGGGATTTCGAAACCTTCAAGAGAGTCTCTTACTGAACTCTTCGAATTATGTCTGTTGTATCTGATTGTTTTTTTTTGTGGAAGAATTGCGTTTTTTCTTCTTTTTAGTATGTTAGTAAAAGATACACACATACACACACACACACACACATACATGCATTATTTTAAGGAGATTACTTCATCTTCACAAATGGTTGCCTTCTCCGACTTCCTCGTTATAAATGGGATTTCTGACTTTCCGACCCTGACCTCTCATATGAGTGTTCAGTCCCGATGCCGATCTCTATGGTTTGAACCATATACGATTGACCAAAATTGTAACGTACTGTGCGCTTTCAAGTGGTTAGTTCTGCACACGCCGCCATGGATTTTCAGTTGATGGAATGACAAATAAGATCACCATAAAGAAATATTTGTACATCAGTGATTTATAGTGATAAACGCTTGTACAATACGAAGACCATTGTCTGAATCTCCGCGATTAGTACCTTGTAACTGGTCGGAGTGTGATGACTAGTTGTAGTATCATTGATCTATTTCGCTTCACCTACCACACTTAGTGGAGGTGAACAATAGGTCAATGATACTACAACTATTTATAGTAACACTAAAAAACACTTTATTCACTCAGCTTACTGATTCCTTCAGCTTCACTTCGAATGGCAGTAAATATTGTATGAATGACTGTATGTATGTATGTATGTATGTATGTATGTATGTATGTATGTATGTATGTACGTATGTATAATAGCAAATGGGAGAATAGTTTATTTATATTATTCTGTTGTTCTTATTTGTGCTGTTATTTGGATTTTGTACTTATTACGTTTTTTCAGGAGTCGATACTTGGTGAGAGTTCCAGCATGGTCAAATGATATGGATTTCGAGTTGGTTTCATTACGTTTATCAGCAGTTAGACTTGATATATATCTGAAGAATTTATTTTGTTTGAGTTTTTGTTATAGTTATAAAGATAAATTTATTCCTACGACACCATTTCGGTATTTAATCTAACCTTTTTAAGAATGTTGTCGTTTGAGTTCCTTCTTCCCGCGGAGATTACAGACTATTCATCGATTAATTTTTTTTTTTTTGGGGGGGGGGGGCTTCAATACACGATGGACTACTTAAATTAGGGCGATTTATTTCCAGTTGCAATGAATAGCTTGGCAAAGTTGTTAAGTTCTGGTGAATTCGAAAGTCGATTTTCTGTTTGCATAACGACTCCCAGTGCTCTAAACCTTGACCAAGAGATCATACCAGTTTAGTAAACGATCGCTTTCGAATTCCATTTTCAGTGAAGGCCCAAAATTCAGTGGTTATACAATTGCTTGGAATGATGTCTCGAAGGTTGTCTCCTTCGTTATAATTAATGAACTAAGGTTGGTGATTATTTGTTACTCGCTGCAGCTTCCGTTATTGCTATATGTGATAATATTATCGACATCAGAAAACAGTTGCGTGTTCGTTAAAAAAAACCTCTTGTGAATTATTTCGAAATTAAATTCAGGGGTTTTAGTTACACTGGAACTGATACTGAGGTTTAAAGAACGAGAACGAGCAACCGTGAAATTTCAGTTGCGTTCACGCTATATTATGTTTTGTCACTTATACATTCTTTGCTGTATAATCTTTTGTGAAAACATTCTTCCCAGCGGCTCACTTATGGTAAGTGGCTTCTTTGTTTCAAGTTATATTACAAATTCGTTCCTTTACACTTTAATCTGTCTCTAGATGATGACAGAAGGGTGGGTTAAATATCTATCAATATGAATACATATTTTGCTTAGTTTTCTCTATGGTTTGTAATTGCCTGAGTTTAAATTAATATAACATCTGAAATGTTGGCGATAGTGGTAATCGGGTCTTTAGTTTATACTGTCATAATTCTTCAAAAGTACTGATTAAATTTTTCCTGATACTAACGTCCATGTGCGTTGGGAGTAGAGATGGCGTTCGGATGTTATTGTTCATTGGCAGCCTGAAACTACGGTTGTATGTGCATTACTTGTACTGAGATGATACAGTGCTAAAAGGTTAAGCAAAATCTCCTTAGCTATACCTTAGCACTTTGAAAGATGGCCACATTTTATTTTGTAAACCTAGCTACACTGGACTGGTTGAATTATGATTGACCTGCTTCTTTAATCACAGATCTGCTCGATCAGCGCTCTCATGCCACTAAATAACAATAACGGTACATATATACAAACATATATGTGCCTGTGCACGCCCACGTCTATGTGTCTTAGAATATACAACTTATGTTAAAGAAACATTATAGTACTTAATAATTCCACAGAATATAATAAAGTATAATCTAGTATGCATGCAAAAACACGCAAGAATATATATATAATGAGCAGAAAAGGGGACTTGGTGGCACCAGAAACACTAAAGTGTTAAATGTAAAATTGTTGCCATCTGCTGACTGGGTCGGGGCAAAGGCCATATTAACGTTGTGGACCCAGTTAGACGATGACAGCCTGGTCTTTCCAGACTACTTGACCATGGCAAGATCTAGGTATCCTGTGATCCCTGACGGACGACCTCCCAAGTGTCACGGGTGCCTGGAGCCTGGTCAATTGAAAAAGGATTGTCGCCGATTCACGAAAGTGACCCAGGAGCAGACACCCATTAAAAAAAGTACTCCTGCTCTGCAGGAAAAAAATGAGGAGGCAATAGCCTCAATAGAAAGAGGAAAGAAGAGAAAGGCGGGCATCGATAGTAGCCCGCCAAAACCTTAAATAGATGTAGAGGTGGAAAAGAGGGATTGAATCCCCCAGGTAATCCGGAGGACTCCTCCCCTCCCACCAGAAAAAAGAAAAAGAAGAGAAAGAAAAAGGTGCAAACGAATGATGAACCACAGCCGGTGGGAATTGTGCCGCCGACTGCGGAAATGTCTTTCCCTCCTCCGGAGGAAGAAGAAACGTTAGTCTTCTTCTTTAGAGGGTGGGAGGTGGAAAGAGAATGGCCTCCGCAGATAGCTGTGGAGGTCATAACATGGGACGTAGCGCAGGAATTCTTCACGGCGCCGGGCAATGCCGACACGCCACTCGAGGAGTGCCTAGAGAGGGTGTGGACATTAGTGAAAAGAGGTTGCAGATATGGGAAGGTTAAAAGGCCCAGTGAATTATATGAACATTCATAAGAGGCTTGTTGCCTCATATAAAGAGGAAGAACATTTGTGTTAACAATTTGTTTTATAGATTTGACCGACTTGTATTGAACAAAGTTTTAGAGAGGTTATCAGTCGCCGGGTGCTGGTGCCTCTCTCATTTTCATTCTTTCTTGTGTATTCATCTTCATTCATTAATGTCCGTGTCCAGCCCGTAGCTTCTTTGTTTGTTTGTCTTGGTCTGTCCCCTCTATGTAACGCCGTATGGCGAATTTTTTATGAAATAAAGAAGCTTGCTTCGCAACCACATGGTTCAAGGTTCAATCTCACTGCATTGGACCTCGGACCGACCAAAGCCTTGTTAGTGGATTTGGTAGGCGAAAATTGAAAGAAATGCGTCGTATATACATACATACATACATATAAACACACATGCATGCATACATACATACATACATACATACATACATACATAAATATATATATGTATATGTATGTATGTATGTGTGTGTGTGTGTGTTGTGTCTATGTATCTGTGTTTTATCCCCTTTCCATCGCTTGACAAACGGCATCGGCGTGTTTACGTCTACGTAACTTAGTCCGATGAACGGGAACGTGAAACTCCGAGTAACAGTCTTTTGTTATATTTCTGCTGCTTTTAACTAAAGCATATTACTCTACCTCTGGTATTTGAGTACTCTTTTTTCCACCTTGTTGCACATTTACGTGCTTACTCCGGTATATATATATATATATATATATATTATATATATGCTTTTCGTATGCAAGCCCGCGGGGTTCGCTCTGGGCACTCTCGGGGGAAACTTGCGAGCCGAAACGACCGGGAGGTGGATGCGCTACCGCAACGCGTGCGATGATGACGCCCGACGACGCCTGCCTCGTTTGTTTCCCGCGAACCAGCAGCAGTGACGGCGACCGCGCGCGTACAAACCGGACGTGCGAAGACAGGGGGCCGAAGCGGCCGATACAGCGACGGAGCGGCGATGCGCGCAGAGCTCTGCGGCCCGACCGCGCACGCACCGGCGAATAGGGCCGGGTGTGCGAAACGCGAGCGAGCCGCACCCGCGACGGTGCCGTCGAACCGAACAAACAGGGGGCACGTTTTCGAGACCCGAATTCCGACTACGAGCTTTTCATATATTTATATATATTCTATATTTTTCTTTCGTGTACTAATGCACGAATCTTTGATCAATTATTAAATTACCCTAAGCCAGAGGTTTTATTTATGTATTTTATCTATTTGTCTATTCATATATGTCAGTATATCCGGCTGGAGTCAGTGAAGAGTGAAGAAAAGCCGATGACACTTATTGCGGCAGAACGTGCTCACAGTTATTCACTTATCTCCAAATAGAGGCAGATTGTCTTTTCGTTAATGGTGGGATAGCTCGGGAGATACCCTGTCGTTCTTTTTAGATTATCTTCTCCTTTCAACTTGAATCGGTTTCAATTGCAACTAGATGTTCGTTTGACATTTTCCTTCATCCAAATTCATGGCACCGACCACTCTGGGCTGTTTCTTCAGTTCATTTTGTTATATATAATTGTGTGCATGTTTGTATATATCTATGTGTGTACGCTATAGGTGAGGAAACGCTGTCGTTAAGGCAGCGTGTTAGCACCGGTGTTTGCATTTTAAATTAACCTTAAAAAATTTTGTTTAATGCATTATTAAATTAAATTGCATATATATATATATATATATATATATATATATATATATATATATATATATATATATATGTGTGTGTGTGTGTGTGCGTGTGTGTGTGTGTGTGTGTATGTATATATGTATATATATATATATTCATATATATATATATATATATATATATATATATATATATATATATATATATATAGAAATATATATATATATATATATATATATATATATATATATCCACATATATATACATGTATTCATGTGCACATGCATACTAAAATGCATACATTCCAACATAGATGTACGCATATATACAGGCATATAGGCAAAAATTTATGCATACATACGCACATACATACAAACATATATGTACATGCATGCAGACATACGTACGTACGTACATACATATATGCATACACACCCACCTACCTACCTACCTACCTACATACATACATACATACATACATACATACATACACACACTTAATATTTCGGAGCGAAGTGATTATAATTTTTTTATAAAGAATTACGGTATGCTTTTTCTTTGCAAGCATTGTGTATAAGTAGACGTGTAAACTGAAGCAAGATTATTTCCTTTATTTTTTTTTTTCTTAATTCAATGAAGTATTCGTTGAAGTACTTTCAGAAATATATTTATATGCATATATAGAAACACATAAATATATGCATATTTTATACATAAATATAGAAATATATATATATAGATATAAGGTTGAGGAGGGTATTGGATTTAACCAAACCCCGGAGGATACAGGTAATACCGAGTAAGTGCTGTATACCGATTAGATTGCCCCAGTCGTTGTATGAACAGGATTGGGTATTATAAGTCGTGTATTAGCGTGTGTATATGTAAATATATAAAAACAAAAAGATAAAGAGAGCAAAGTTAAGGTTGAAGAATTTTATGGATAGAGTCTTACAGCTGTTTCTGGGAAGATCTAGTACTTCCCTTCATCGGAGACAGAAAAAATAAAGTAATCTATTATTATATCCATAGGCGGATATTTTTAGTATGAAGTGGTAAAGAGTGTGATGTGCTGAAAAAAGAGAGAACAGTACTTGAAGAGTAGTTTCATTCCAGTGGTAAATATCCGTGTAGAAATTAATCTGCACGAATTTCTACACTGGAATGAAACTACTCTTCAAGTACTGTTCTCTCTTTTTTAAGCACATCACACTCTTTACCACTTCATACTAAAAATATCCGCCTATGGATATAATAATAGATTACTTTATTTTTTCTGTCTCCGATGAAGGGAAGTACTGGATCTTCCCAGAAACAGCTGTAAGACTCTATCCATAAAATTCTTCAACCTTACCTTTGCTCTCTTTATCCTTTTGTTTTTATATATTTACATATATATATATATATATATATATATATATATATATATATATATATATATATATATATATATATATATATATATATATATATATATATATATATATATATATATACATATATGGTGGTTGTCTACTCCTTAAACAGAGTTTGACCACCTCCTGCACCTACACCTTAGCCCTTTCATGGCGTCTGATGTGGCTTTTTAAACCAGACAGTGTTTTTAAAAAACACCCACACAGATTGCACCTCTGATTTGCACTACCAATACCCGCAAGTAAGTTCTGCTCATTGTGGATCCTAACATGTCTTTTAAGACCCCCATTGGATTTGCAAACCCTCTGGCACACACCACATTCAAACGTATGCACAGACATATAATCAGAATAGCTCGGTGAGGTTTGTTTTTCAAGGGTTCGCAGGTGAGATTTGAGGCCAGCCAAGGACAGACATGGTCTGTCACAGACTGTGCACACAAAAAGGTCCTTGTCATTCACCTTCTCAGTCTTCACCTTTTTCCTTAGATGTCTCTTGAGCCCTGCTTGCATCATCCTGGCCTCTTCAAATGCTTTCACTCTACTCCACACCCTTGTTTGCCATCCAACTCGATCTGAAGCGAGGACTTCTATATCTTTTGGAGCCATTCCAATTGACTTCATAGCAGTCCTTATGCCATCCTTAAACCTTTTTTTAGGTTTATGCCGATAACGTTTCCCCTCTGCAAGCTCACCATAAAACAGCTGTTTCGGCATGCGTTCATCTGCCATTCGAACAATATGGCCACACCATCTCAATTGGTTCCTCAAAATCATGGCTTTAATTGAGGGGATGCCTGCAGATGCAGTCGTGTAAACAAGAATTAGGAGGACCACTCCGGATACTCTTCCAGAGTATATATATACATATAGTGTCAAGTTTTGTCTTGAAGACCTCCGCATCCATATCTTGCATGTCTCTCAAATGTTTTGGCAGGGCATTGAAGAGCTGAGGTCCTCTGAAACCGAGACTGCTGCCGTATCTCGTTCTTATGTGAGATGCAGTGGACGGTACCTTTGGCACCATGCAGTTGCGACCCGTGCAGGCATTCCTGTAGTACTTGGTGCCAAAGTTTGGCACCAGTCCTTCCAGTATTTTCCATATGTATATTATTACATATCTCTCCCGCCTGCGCTCCAGGGAGTAGAGACCCAGTGCCTTCAGTCGCTCCCTGTAGTTCATCTGTCGGACTGTGGCGATCTTTTTTGTATAGTGCCGCTGAATTGCCTCGAGTTCTGCTGTCCGCTTAACACTGTGTGGTGACCACAACTTAGAGCAATAGTCTAGGCGGCTCAGAACAAATGTCTTCAATAGAGTCAACATGACTTTTTGATCCCTTGTACGGAATGTCCTCAGTATCCACCCTGCCAGTTGTCTGCACTTTGCTGTCAACTTGACAATGTGCATGTGAAATGATGCATCACTACACATGTTGATGCCCAGATCTCTTACTGTTTGTGGTTCTGGGATTGCAGTACCTCCAGGCCCTGTGTATGCCAGTTGGGAGGTACTTGTGGTCTTGTAGCGCAGTACTTGAAATTTTTTTGCATTGAACTGCATATTATTTTGCTCTGCCCGCTCATATATTGCATTTAGGTCATTCTGCAGGCTTACAATATCATCAGGATTCTTTATTGCCTGAGATATCTTCGTGTCATCAGCATAGCTAGTGACAGTGGCTCTCCGAGTGACCGTGGGCATGTCCAGAAGGGCCACTATGAACAGTAGTGGCCCCAGAACAGTTCCTTGTGGAACACCGCTCAATATTTTTGTTTCCCTAGATAGTTCTCCATTGGCTGCAACTGTCTGACTTCTACCATTCAGGAAGTCATGCAGCCACTCTCCTAATTTACCAGCTATGCCAAGGTTTCGCAGCTTGTGACATATCAAGCCATGATCAACTTTGTCAAAGGCTTTTGCAAAGTCGAGATATATCACATCAACATTTGAATGGTCAAGTAGCTGCTTCATGACCCAGTCATAATGCCGCAAGAGCTGCGTGAGGCAGCTTCTACCTGGACGGAAACCATGCTGGGTCTCATTCAGCAAGACATTTTCTTCTAAGAACGCAACCAATCTCCTTCTGACAATTCGTTCCATGACTTTGCTAATATGTGAAGTCAGAGAGATGGGCCTGTAGTTCCCAGCCTCTGCTCTGCTTCCACCTTTATGGATAGGACATATGGTGCCTTCCTTCAGCTTTTTGGGAAGTTTACCATTTGCAAGGAAACTCTGGAAGAGTATCCGGAGTGGTCCTGCTAATTCTTGTTTACACGACTTTAAGAGGACAGCTGGGAAACCATCGGGGCCAGTTGCCGAATTTGAGCTCATTTCATTTATGGCAGCTATCACATCTTCCTCTTCAATGTCGATGTAGGTAATGGATGCAGTCTTTTTCTGCTGAGTGCTATTGTCAAAGAAATCAGCTGGGTTCTTTATCTGCATGTGACTCAGAGGAGAAGTGAAGACACTCTTGAATTGTGTACTGAGCACTTCACTTATCCATGTGGGATCTGCAGTCAGTGAACCATTAGGCAGGAATAGGGGTCCTATCTTATACTGCACCGTAGCGGTCTCCTTTGCAAATCTATAGAAAGCCTTGGGGTTTGTTTTTATGCTTTCTACTGCTCTCTTCTCCTTCTCTGCTCTCTCATTTTCATGGGAGAGTTTAATTTTGTTTTCTATTTCTAACAGTGTTAGTTTTAATTTAGCCCTTTTCCTATCCTCCAGTTCTCTATTTAACTGGTTTGAGACCTTTGTTCTGTGTCTCATAAGGATTTTCCTGTCTCTAGGAATTCTATTGGCATGTTTGCTGGTCTTTCTATATGGCACGTATTTGGTGCATATATCTTGTATGGTTGACATAAAATGATTTAGTTTGAGGTCATTGTCTTGTATAGAAAGGCTGTCATGCCAGTTTTGTTTTCGAATCTCTCTGCGAATTGACTTCCAGTCCGCCCTGTGGAAATTCAGGTTGGATATTGCTTGAGTCCTCCTGGTGGGGTGGGTGTCAGTGGGTTGTCTAGGACCATACATAGTTAATTCTATAATGTTATGATCTGAGAGAGATGTGGGCGTTATTTTCACATTATGGATTAGGCTCACATTGTTTGTGAAGCAGAGATCCAAAATATTGCTTCCCCTGGTTGGTTGGTTGGAGTATATATATATATATATATATATATATATATATATATATATATATATATATATATATATATATACATATATATATGTATATATATATATATATATATATATATATATATATATATATATATATATATATATATATATATATATTTATACATATATATATGTATGTATATATATATATATATATATATATTTATTTATTTATTTATACATATATATATGTATGTATATATATATATATATATATATATATATATATATATATACATACATACATATCTATATATATATATATATATATATATATATATATATATATATATATATATATATATACATATCTATCTCTCTCTCTCTATATATATATATATATATATATATATATATATATATATATATGTAGGCGTAGGTGTGGCCATATAGGCACACGCATGGCTGTGTGGTAAAAAATTTGCTTCGTAACCACATGGTTCCGCGTTCAGTCCCACTGCGTGGCACATTGCGCAAGTGTCTTCTACTATAGCCACGGGCCGACCAAAGCTTTGTGAGTGAATCTGGTAAATGGAAACTGAAAGAAGCCCGTCGTATGCATATATATATATATATGTATGTGCATGTTTGTGTGTCCCTGTTTGTCCCACAACCATCGCTTGACAACCGATACTGGTGTGTTTACGTCCCGGTAATTTAAGGGTTCGACCAAAAGGGACCGATAGAATAAGTACTAGGCTTACAAAGAATTAGTCCTGAGGTCGATTTCTTTAACTAAAAGGTAGTGCTCCATCATGGCCACAGTCAAATGATTGAAACTAGTGAAAAAATAAAAGAATATATATATATATATATATATATATATATATATATATATATCTTTTATCTTGTTTCAGTCAATTGACTGCGGAATATTGTACAGCTGCTGTTGTCACCTTTCAGCATGTAATGCAAAGAATATCAAATTTTCAGTGATATATAAAGTTCAAGATATAAAGTAAAATATTTAATGATAAATGAATGAATAATTTGTTAATCAGACGAGTTGTACTGTTATAACAGCATCTGTAAGAAAATTTTATGCAATATTATATTGTATTTATATAGATAAAATATATAAAATTGTGTGAAATCAAATGTTATATAAAATTATATTAACTGATATATTACATAAAATTGGAAATTTATTCACTTTATGAAGCTTGCCGTTAAATTTACTCCTCGAGAACAATGTATATTTAAAAAAAGAATTACAGATTTAATGATTAAAAATATAAAATTTTCTTTACTAAAAAATGTTGGAATATATCTAAAACAATAAAACAAATTCAATTTTTTTAAAGGATTTTTTTTCTTTTACATGCATTCCCCTTAAACAGGAAGATACAATTTGTACACACATACACAAACATGCACAGGCCAACTCCAGCACACACACACACATACACACACACACGTATATAATTAACTGTTGTAATATACACAATGCTATATCGATTTGTATATGAACTTTCATGAGACAATAGTAATTGGTAACCTGAAACAGAGCTAATAAAAATGTCAACATACCGATATATATGCATACTGGAAGTAATATATTCTGTGCGTAAAAATATTGAAGTAAATATCCGTGTGAGATTCCAGACTTTCATATCCCAAAGCCTTATGCATTACATCAATCATCATTGGAGTAAGTTGTTATTTTGCATTTTATGATTAGATCGGCGTTATTTGCTTTTCCTAAACGAAATGAAAAATAGCAGTATAAAGGAGATGCTTAAAACTAAGTGTTATGCATGCATTCTATATATATATCTTGAAGAATAAATATAAATGGAATAATATTAAAAATGTACGACCTCATTAAGGGGTTAAATATTGTAATTTCCAGCATACTTAGATCTTTAACTACAGAAACATACACATATCAAAACTCACACAGATGAACTTCCGTTCATCCGTGTAAGCACGCACGCACATACATACTCAACCATTCAGAGAGAGGAGTGATACAAAAGACTGAATATAATAGATGTTTTAGGAAAGCTTTCTAGAACAGGTTTTTTGATTATTTAAAGTATTGTAGGAATTTATTTATCTATTTATTTTTTAGCTACAAGGGGTTAAACATAGAGGGGACAAACAAGGAGAGACAAAGGGATTAAGTCGATTACATCGACCCCAGTGCGTAACTGGTACTTAATTTATCCTCCCCGAAAGGATGAAAGACAAAGTCGACCACGGCGGAATTTGAGCTCAGAACGTAACAGCAGACGAAATACCGCTAAGCATTTCGCCTACTGTACTAACGTTTCTGCCAGCTCGCCGTCTTATTGTAGGAATTTATTTGTTACTTTCCGTCTGTGGTACATACACACATTCATTTCCAAAGGCAAACAGTCCCATACTTATGCGCGGAGGTTTCGCAGTCACAAGTTCCAGTATATGTTTGTATGAATTTAGATATATGGATACTATGTGCACACATATATATGCAAATTTAGATATACACAAACGTGTTTCTGCGTATAATGTCATTCACTTCTATACATATGCGTGTATGTATGTATGTATGTATGTATGTATATATATATATATATATATATATATATATATATATATATATATATACATATATATATATATATATATATATATACACACACACACACACACACACACACACACACACACACATATATATATATATATATATATATACACACACACACACACACACACACACACACACACACACACACACACATATATATATATATATATATATATATATATATATATATATATATATATATATATATATATAAACAATATATGAGTATATGCATATATATGTATATGTATGTACATACCTTCATCTACATGTACATATAGATACATATCTGGGGTACATGACGTTGCAAAAGAACATGGACAAACTGATAAACAAGGTACAACAAACAAGCAGGCCACATAGAGAACATATGCTTCAACATATCCGGCGTTTCGAAGAGTTAGGGCAGGACGCATCGTTAAATTGGCTCTTCCCACGAACACAAATTAAATTCTTTTCGTGGAGGATACTGGCGGACGGAAAACAAGACAGGAAAACGAAACGGTGAAATAATCAAACAAAAAGGCTGTACAGCCAGACGTAGAGAAGTGTGTGTTGTGTTAAGTACTGGTTGTCACAAAAGTATTAAAATACATATATGCATTCTTTGATAATAATAAGAAAATGTTAAAAACATACGCGTGTATGTATATGTGCGTCTGTGGGTGCGTGTGTATGCGCACACAAAACACCCAATACTGGGTGTTTTTTGTGTTGGTGGCGATGTTATGTGTGTGTGTGTGTCTGTCTCTATGACCAGTCCCAAAAACCACTGAACCATGACAGATTAGCCCAGAAACAAAAAGATCCTTTTAATTCCACATTGCTCTTTCTTCCCCCCACTCCAACCAACCTCCCACACTGTCCCTTAAAATAGAAAACATTCCTTAGCTACACACAAGACAGAAAAAATGCCAAAAAGACAGGTCAGTTCCTCTCCAATATTTTGTAAATTCTTAAATATATCTCCTTCTGTATATATATATATATATATATATATATATATATATATATATATATATACTACCAAACAGACTAGATTTTTCTTGAACTACGAATACTTTTTGTTGAATACTTCCTTAAATACTTTCTTGTAAACTGTTTTTAACATTTTCTTATTATTATCAATGAATGTATATATGTATTTTAATACTTTTGTAATAACCAGTACATAACACAACAAAGCTTATACAAAGCTATGTATTTTACTTTTGACAATCTTTTTCTAAAAAAGTGAAACCGGTCAAGTGAATAATGGTCTTTAAAATTGCATTTTCAAACCTTTCATATATATATTCCCACTCGTGCGGTATCTTACAACTTTACTTTGTTGTGTGTGTGTGTGTGTGTGTGTGTGTGTGTGTGTGTTTGTATTATATAATTTAAATGTATGTGTGTATGTATATGCATAAGTATTCATATAAATGCATGCATAAATGGTAAATCAATTATAAAAACAAAAACAACGAAAGTTGCCTTTATTGAACTCATAAACCAAAATATGCCGAATATGCACCTATGTCACTTCCATTGTAGCTTTGAAAAAAATAACTGTTAAAATCGAACTGCACTCTTCAAAACTTGCACTAAGAATAAGTACAAAGTAAATTACTACCTGCTTTCATAGCAAGTTGATGGAGGTAGCTTATCCCCTCCCCCTCCGACTTACCTTATTCAATTGAAAAAAACTGTATTATTTAGATGACCCTATATATGTGTGTATGTGTGTGTGTGTTATATATGTATGTGTGCGTGTGTGTGTGTGTTGAGGGAAAGAAAGACAGACAGACAGACAGACGGACAGATGAGATTCAGAAGTTCTCAATATAGAAAATAGTGGTGCTCAAGTGGTTTGAACATACTCTCCGAAGTACAGTGTGTCTATGAGAGGAATCCAGGTGAGATGATGTGGGTGATGCAAATAAACACGCTTGGGCTTGATTTATAAAATATACATATATATATATATATATATATATATATATATATGCACGTAGATGTTAGCCCGTAATTTGATTCCTGCTAATTTCACTCCTGATATAAGAAAAAAAATAATAAAACGGTAAATAATAATAAAATATAAAGTACAGTAAAACATGAATACATTACTAAAAGCTTCGATAATGATGAAAGTTATGAGCTATTGCTCGTAAGAAATCCATCTTATTTTCGAGACTATATCGCTCAATAATTGTCTGCAACCGTTTGTTTATATCATTATACGTTTTTTTTTTGGGGGGGGGGTTTGTCCCGCATATGGTACCTCGATCCAATTCAACCTTTGTCAGTTGTTCCAAGTGTTCTTCACTTTTCCATGCAGTATTTAATTTCCATGGATTCGGATAAGTGCTAGTTAAAGAACTTTGTAGTGCGTTGTGATATCCTTCTAAATGGTTATTAGTGCGAGGCATATCTTAGTTTCTTCCAAAGCGAACTTTCCAGCTATCAATGGGAAACAAAGGAGGAGTTCTACGTTGTCTAAGTTCCCTACCTTGCACGCATCCTATGTACGATAATTCAAAGTAAGACGCAAGACCTTCGAATCCATTATCGAGAGGAAGAAAAGCCAGCGTTGAAAAGCATCTGGGTTTAATGCAAATCGACCCCAGGACTTATTTTTTGTAAGCCTAGTACTTATTCTATCGGTCTCTTTTTACGTAAACACACCAGCGTCGGTTGTCAAGCGATGTTGGGGGACAAACACAGGCATACAAACACACACACACACACACACACACACACACACACACACATATATATATATATATATATATATATATATATATATATATATATATATATATATACGACGAGCTTCTTTCAGTTTCCGTCAACCAAAACCACTCACAAGGCTTTGGTCGACCCGAGGCTATAATAGGAGACACTTGCCCAAAATGCCACGTAGTGGGACTGAACCCGGAGCCAATGTTATTGGTAAGCAAGCTACTTTATTTCATAAAAATTCGACATTGGAGGCGTTACAGAGAGGTGACAAACAAGGACAGACAAACATAAGGGGGAAGTAGCTTAAACGTTTTTTTTTAATTTTACAAGTTACGAATAAATTAAAAATATGATTTTGAATTAATTTTAAAATATAACACAAGAAACCATTGCGCTTCGCAATGAGGCAGCTAGAAGGAAGGCACCCGCGCATCCTGGTAGAACCCTTGCTTCCCAAATTAACCTCACTTATTTCGTGCCAATCGCACTCAGCTTTGCGCTCCACAGACTTCCATTTTTTCGCAAACATATCCCGTGACAGGCACCCCCTCTCCAGCCTGATCTTACTACTGAGGTGGTAACTAAAAAAGTTAACCAACCCCTGGCCGTAGACAAAGGTACCTGTCACTATACCTTTCACACGTGTCTTCCATACTGTTTCTTTCAGTATGGCTACTACGCAGAAAAAACAGGCTTTCCTTTCCGTTAAGGAAAGGAGGTGGTACAGTCTCGATGATAGACTCAACTGATAGCTGTACTCTTCCTATCACTGACAACAGTTGTTCTGCAAAAGCTATCAGTCCCGACAACTCCGAACACTCCACGAATGCGCACATCTCGGGCATGTGGGCGAGACGGCACTTCCGTGCCCTGACAGCTTGTCGCGAACAGGTAACGCGCTCGGAAACATTGCCAAGCCAGGGATTTCTGGTAATTATCCAGATATCCCGGCCCGAACATTCTCCTAAACAGGCTGACCAACTGACTTTCATCGTAGGCCAGGGTCTTCCCCAAGGCGTCTTCTGACAGAGATTCCACTAACATGCTATAAAAATCCGCGGTAGAACTCCTGCTGCCGGCATTGCTCGCCCGAGAGAGTAGCTGGAGCGCTTAGCGGCACTCAAAATGCCAGTCTCCCAGCTTAGGTCTCTGCTTAATCCATGTACCAAAGTCGGTTAAGGACACTAACTTGGGGAGGAAGAACCGGACGTGCGGTGACCACACCTGTTCTCCATCCAGGTAAATCCAGAGGTGCCTCAACCTTAACGCGAATTTACACATCCTCAACCAAGGCATCCCTAGCCCACCTTTTAGCGGTTTCTGGCAGCAGACAAAGAGCTTTACAAGTGGTTTTCCTCCTTTCCACAAAAAGCGGAACAGGGTTCTCTCCAACTTGTTCAGCCACAAATCGGGGCAAGGCACCACGGTCAGGCGGTAGGTAATTACTGATGCTATAAACATCTGCACCACCTCCGCTCTTCCTAGCATGGATAAGGCCCGCCCAGACCAGGTCTGCGTTAGAGCAGTCACTTTGCCAGTTACCTCACTCCAATTTTTCTCTATCCGGAGGTCTGTACCTATCCAGACTCCAAGCAACTTAACAGGACCTTGCGTCCAACGCCCCACTACGTTATTGAACGCTATCGGCTTGCCCCTCCAGGTGCCGAGTTGCAAACCGACCGACTTGTCCTTGTTAACCTTTGCTCCTGCCACCGCCTCGTAACTTTTGATGGCCTTTTCCACCACTGGAATCTGGCCCTCATCCGCCACAATGATGGAGATGTCATCCGCTTATGCTGTAGCTCTCCGTCTACACCATAGATCAAGCGGAGTGCCCCCTAGTGCCTCCAACGTCCGCAGCAATGGCTCCAGAGCCAACACATACAGAAGCGGGGATAGGGGACACCCCTGACGAACTGAACGGTTTCGAAAAGAACCTGTTCACCTTGACGACAGACTCAATGTCCCTGTACATAGCAGCAATCCAACCGTGGAAGGTCGGGCCTAGGCCAGCCTTCTTGAGGACCACCGCCAAGTACCGATGGTCGACCCTATCAAATGCCTTAGACTGGTCTAAATGCACCAGTGCCCCTCCCGCTAAGCCAGAAAATTTCCTTACACTCTCTAAGGAGTAGCGTATAAGGTGGAGATTGTCGTGGATCGATCTGCCCGGGATAGCACAAGTTTGTGCTTCCCCAACAAGTTCGCCCACGTCCCGCGCCAACCTTTTCGCTAGCACCTTGGCCAAAATCTTTAACTCTGTGTTTATCAGAGTTATGGGCTTAAAGTTCCCTATCTCGTCCCCCTTGTTCGGGTCCTTTCTAATCAACGTCACAGCCTCCCGGCTCGCAGACTTAGGAATTTTCCCATTCTGCTGCCAGTTGGTGTAAACGCTGGTCAGTTGGTGCCCGAACAAGTTGGCATACTTTTATAAAATTCATATGGCAGACCATCGAGACCCGGCGACTTGTCCCCGGGGCATTCGCCCAGCACCTCGATCACCTCCTCGGCTGTGATTGGCCCTTCACAGCACTCAGCCTTCCTTGCCGAGAGACGCGGGCCGCCAGACAGGAAGTCCCTGAGGGCCTCACATGATCAAGCGTCCCGCCCCTCCCGAACAACTCGGCAAAGTGTTCGTGAAGCACCTCACACATCTCGTCCCGTTCTTTGACCGTGCGTCCTTTTTCGATAACAAGAGACCTTATTGTGGCTTCGTTTCCACGCTGGGTTTCTACCGTGCGGGCGCATCCGGCAACGTTAATTCCCTCACGGCCCAATGCTCTCACTTTATCCCGGACTCTACACCCCTCATGTTTGGCTTTGAGGTGACGGTCCAATGCCGTTCTCGCTGACAGAATGTGGGATGCAGAGCCCAACCTCAGCGCCTCTTCTAAGTTCTTAACTAGCTGCCCTTCTACTCTAGTCCTATCTAGTCTTAGGTGTTTGCTAAACCTAATGGACTCGAAACGAATGGCTCTTTTGAGGGCGAACCACCACCGGTTATTAACCACGGTACCGGTTAACGCCCTCTATACTAACTCCTTAATCCGATTACGGTATGCCTCACAAGTCAAAATAGTTTTGGTCAGCTTCCAGTAGCCGGGTCCTCTGATAGTTGTACTATCTACGTTCAACCTACACTTAACCATTCTATGGTCAGTGTAGGATACTTGGACAAGTTGTGGACAAGTAAAACTAGGCTTATCTATAATTCTTATTACTATCCTATCTAGATAAGACTTGAACCTTCCATCGCCACTCATCCAGGTCCACTCTGGCACGTTCGGATGTTCAAGCCTGTAAAGATCTGCCAGCTGAAATCGCTTAAGCAGATCGACGAGGCGTGAGTTCGCTTTTCTATCAATCGAGCCGACGCTATCGATGCGAGCCTCAACAATAGCGTTGAAGTCCCCTAAAACCACTAATGACGTCGACGTCACGAGAAAGCCCTTTAGGCGCCGATAAAAATCAGTTTGGAAACCTCTAGCACAAGGTGCATAGAGTCCGATCAACCTGAAGGCCTTACTGCCGTGTGTCACATCAAGGACGACCAGCCCTCCTTCAGGGTCCACATAGACTGTACTAGTCTGCAGAGCCAAGCCATTGCGGATCAGTACCACTACACCCCCTCGTCCTCCGGTCTGGCCAGGAGACATGATTTTCTCATAGCCATTCAGAAGAGGCGAGAAGGTTCGTAGATTGTCCAGCTTGGTCTCTATAGCAACCATCACATGTATATCATGTGATCTGAAGTCGTCGAGGAAACATGCTTGCTTCCACTTCGAACTCAGACCACGCACATTTAAACATCCAATGTTCAGAGAGGCCATTTGAAAGAAGAAAAGGTTCTACTTACGTTTTGCTGGAGAGGTTGGGGCCAATCTCGCTATGAGTTCGTCGGCCCATCTCCTTTCCTCCTCCTCTAAGTATTTTGGTAGGTGTTTTAATTTTTTGATGGTATTCGGGTGCCTAGTCTTCAGTTGTCTAAACGTCTCTTCTCTGATCCATGCACATCTTTCATAGTGATCTTCTTGTTTTTTGTAAAGCCTTGTGGTTTTTTTGTGGTACTACCACGCCGTTAAGGTACGAGTCTCGAGTATCGTACTCAATTAGCACTAGTTCATCTTCTAGTTTTTCCAATTTTTTTTTTCTTTTTTCTTGGATCGGCGGGGCGTGATTTTGTTGGTGTCTGTGTTGCGTCAGTGTATGTGCTCTCTTTTTTTTTTTCTTTTTTTGGGGTTTTTTTTCCACCATTGTGAACTCCTTCTCTGCTATTTCCATATTATTTCTTGGGGGAGCCACAATTGGTTCAGACGGTGTCACAGTGGGGGGCTTTGTTAGTGTGGGGGTTTGTTTATGCGAGGGCTGGGTTTTTTCCTTTATTTGTTTGGGGCTAGCACCGTAACAGCAGGGGTGGGAGTTTTTGTGTTTGTGGGGGTTGGTGTGGTTGCGGGAGTGCGTATTGTTTTCACATTTGAAGGGCCTTGTGCATGCGACAATTTTTCTTTATATTGTGGGCAATCCACACGAATGTGGCCCAATTTTCCACATTCGTACCAGGTGAGTTTTCTTCCTTCCACCTGCACTCTAAGGGCCACATTATTGCCCACGAGCAATCTTTCTGGAAGTACCTGAAGGTCTCCCTGTGTCCCCTGAATAATTACTGTGATGCTCCTCCCTAGCCAATTCTGCGAGGCAGAGCACGTCACTGTTAGAATTTTTATCCGGTCCGTCCTATTAAACAACAGGGCGGCCACTACTTCTTTCGGGTCGACTTCCGGTGGTACTTCATTAATTTTCACGCTTGAAGTTCTCTTCCCCATATATGTTGGTAACAGTACCACCTCTTTTGTTTTAAAGGGACACACAGAATGCCTGCGGGCCACCTTTTCCCCTGAGAAACGGACCTCAACAGTACCATATTCCCGCGATATACACTACATCCTTCCATATTGGGGACAGGCATTTTTCAATTCTATCT
>NC_142944.1:24523526-24533526 GCF_046866305.1 Octopus bimaculoides | reverse complement strand
GGTATTGCACCTATAAAGCACTTAGCTGTATAAGCGATTCTTCTCTAGAGCTGGACAAGGAAATATGTAACGACCAGTTGGTTTTGTATAGTGATATATACAAAACAAATTGATTTTGTATATTGATATTCGAAGAAACAGTGGTGGAACTATTCAACGAATTGGGAATCACAAGTCTGAAGTAGGACACATTTTAGATAAGAGCATTGGCTGATTGCCTCTTTCCTGGAGTTTAAAAAAATCTCCGGGTCGAGTGAGTTTTTTAAGATTCGTGTCCCCTTATACAAGCAAAGCTTACATTGTTTGCTTCTGTTTATATAAGGCCCTGGTTGCCAAGGAGCCTCCTTTTAAGTATGTATAGGGATTTTACTCTTTTAAGCGCCATACGTGGCTCGCCTTTCTGGTATCTTAAAAGAGGAATAATGTTGTGATGTTACTTAAATGGGGGCGCGGTTGAACCGACACATCTTCGTGTCTGTGTATTGGATGCGTAGAAATTCGAGTAGGTACGGGATTATGTCTACCACATCTTAAGTGCACGTGGAACGCTATTCATGTTGCAGTTATGGATTCGTTGTTCTTGATAAAAGTTTCCACAATGAATGCGCGATGCTCGCCCGTCCAATACATGTTGGCAACTGCAAGCAAAATGAAACAAAATGTCATAAATGTTGTCTATTGAAAGAAAATGGCATTATATGTACATTTCGAAAATAAAAACATATTTTTCGTTCTCTACTCTATTTCAACTTCATTAAACCTACAAATGTCTCTGATCATTTTGCTACACCCTGTATATGATTAGTGTGATTCTAAGTGTGTGTATTTAGGTTTTGTTATATGCAACGAGATATTTCTTATTTTTAGTGATAGTTTATATTTCTAAATTGCTGAATATACGTTTGGCATTGTGTATGAGTTGTTAGACAATATTTGAGTACATGAACATACAGTCACTCTCATAATCACCAACATTACCGTTCACAACTCCAAAACCACCATCATGAAAACTATCAAAGAGACGATGAGTATGAGATGTATGCAGCGTTCTTTCTGGCATACTTCTCTACATACACGTATAATCATATGTATGCATGCATGCATGCATGTATGTATATATATATATATATATATATATATATATATATATATATATATATATATATACGTGCTATATGTGCACACATACAAACACATATATATACACATATGTACATGTGTACACATATATATTTATCGATAGATAGATATGAATATGAATATATGAGTATAAACATATACAAATACAAATATATATGTATATATGTATATAAATATATGTGTGTGTACAAACATATATATATATGTGTGTGTGTGAACACACACATATATATATGAAATCACATAATGACATGTACACACACACACATATATATATATATATATATATATATATATACACATACATAAATATATGTAGATATATGTATGTGTGTATATGTGTATATATATATATATATATATATATATATATATATATATATATATATATATATATATATATATATATATATATATATATATATATATATATATATATATATATATATATATATATACATACATATAGATATATATAAATAAATATATATATAATATATGTATATATGTATGTATACACACACATACATATAGATATATATAGTCATTATCCATTTCTGCGAGTGCATGGTTATTGTTCTTGTTGAGGTACATGCATAAAGGTATACATGTGTCTCTCTGATAATTTCATGTTTTTGACTATTATTTTTCTTTAACGACATCTTACAACTTAAAGAATTATCTGTTTAGAATGCCAACAATCTTAAAGATCATGCCGAGATTCCAGTCGTTTTGCCCATTACCATGTAGACTCTAATCCGGCAAGAATCAACATCCAGGACTCTAGGTAATGAAATTAAGGAAAACATTCTCTTTGCTATGCTATGTTCCGCATCTTCTGCCAGTGCCATATATACATTATCACAAAATGTCTAAGAAGTAACATCGTAATGTAATTAGCTTTCACCTTTTCTGGCAACTTCTTGTTCTTCACTTGCCATTCTCTATGGGCACGTTATTTGACTATATCTCTATGTTTACACCTCTCGTCTTCCTTCTGGTTTCTCTCTCTTATGTGCGCGGGGGGGGGGGGGGTAGAGTGTGTGCGTATGTGAGTGTCTGTGTGTGTGCATGCGTGAACGTGTTTGTGTATGCGTATGTGTGTGGCTATGTATGTACATATACATATCATATATATATATATATATATATATATATATGTGTGTGTGTGTGTGTGTGTGTGTGTGTGTGTGTATGTACATATCATATATATATATATATATATATATATATATATATATATATATATATATATATGCTTACATACATATATGCACATACATATATGCATATACATATATATGTATATACACATGCATATATGGGCACACGATACCACAGAACGTAAACAACATGAATTACGAAAACATGGAATACGAACTCTTTTCATTTCCCCAAACCTGGCACTTCTGTTTATTGAGAAATCCACTCAAGTGGAAGTGGGCCTTGACACTGAAGATGATTTTCTTTACAAAATTTTCGTCAGCTGCAAGTCTTTCCACAACCCAGTCAGCAAATTTCCTCCGCCTCCCATGGTCAGGTAGCTGAAGGTGCTGTTTAAGTTGTATTTTGTACGCATGCATATGGAGATCTGTATGCAAAATTCGATGTAGTGAAGTGGTCGGATGTCCAACTGCTGTGAACGTCGGCGAATCAATTTTCCCAGACTCAGAGTGACACTGTCTCGCACAACAGCAATTTGTCGCTCTGTCCGACGAGAACGATTCTGCCCAGGCGATTTGGCTGTTGCAACAAACCAGTTTTTTTTTATATATAAATTTCGTCATTAGTCTGTGAACCATAGACTCGTTGGCTGCTTCATTTCTCCAAAAATTTGTACGAAGTGTTCGAGCTGTTTGCACCGCATTTTCTCCGTTTTGGTAAAATGTCATTACGTTGAGAACGCATTGTTCAGTTGTAAACTACTCCTTGACACTCTGCACAGTATTCTGAAAAACAAACAAACAACTATTAATTGGAGTGAAGAGAGATAGCAAACATGATAAAAGCGTGCCTTCAAACTTCAAAACACAAAAGTGTCGCCCAATTCAAATTCGGTGTTCTTTATGGAACGCACTATGCATCTTATAAGGTATATTTATTTTCATTGTTTTACATTTTTTTTTGTATTATTATTTACATTTCTGACTTGCCCTCATATTTGCTCTTTTTCTCTCTTTTTGACCCTTCCACACTTCCACATAGTCTTCCTCTTTGTTTACCTACTCTCCTAGTAAACCACCAACGATCTCCAAATAATCTTAGATCGTAGGTGACGTCTCAGGAGACTAATATTTCACTTGGTGCACATTGCTATCTCATTTAGTTTACGCTTGAGTTAGCTATGTCAAAAGCACGAGCTGAGTGACATCATTCAAAAATGGCTACCACACCTATTTACCACATAAGCAAAATTGCCTATTGTCGCAGTCGTATTGTATGGCAGTTGTGGCATTATGATCCTTCTGTGCAGAGGCTGTTAACAACAGACGAATCTTCTGACTAAAGGAACACGACTCTTACAAAATAACCTGAGGCACAGACAGTCCAACTTAGTCTGTGTGACCTGATACAGCATCTGATGTCGAGTAAAAGTAAATGACAAAGAAAAGTGTGGGAGTTCAACATCTCTGCGTTCATAGATCTATATTCATGACTTTCTTTTTCAGTGTTTTTTATCTCGCAATTGTTTTTTTGTTCTAATCATTTATCTACATTTTTTATATTTCTTTTTGTTCGTTGCTTCTGTCTTTGCTATGTACCCTGTTCTATTTTTATATTTGATACATTTTTAGTTTTAAGTATCTTTTTAAATTAGCTAATACGTTTCAATGGGAAGTTGCTTTTAGATCAGCCAGATATTTTATTGTTTATGTTGCGGTGGTGTGTTGTTGTAAAACATACATATATTTAGAAACGTGTTATTCTCATATCCATTCATACCGTTTCTCTTTTATTTGCAGTATTGGTAGAGCAAAGTTTAGCCTTTATATTATCAACATTTTCGTCGATACGAATTTCTCTCGTTCTAAACTATTTTATGCATCAACTTCAAAATAAGCATTCTCCTCTTGACATTGGATCGAATTATAAGGTTTTCATTTATATTCTTGTTATTTTTCATGACGGAAGTGAGGTAGTATTTTTAATGATGATTTGTCTAGGTGGTTTACACATAAATGGTTAACTGGGAATGTGTAATATTCTATTTTATTAGGCAAATGTAAAAAATATCTAAAAATTAAGATAATAACACAAATATCAAAATTTACATACATATCGTTAAAAAGTTCTGTCTCGAAATCAATGGAAAATAAGAACCTGGAAAATTTCGAAATATACACAATAATGTCATAAAAAAGCAAAATAAAATTATTATACTAACATCATTCAAAATACATTAAAAGAATATTTATCACCTGTCATAAACTGAAGCAATATATAAGTGCAAGCCGACCAAACCAAATATCCACACAAACTAGTTAAGAACACTTTACAATGAATTCCTATAAAACAATATAATGAAAAGAAGCCCAAAATTTCATAGCGGCCAAGGCAAAAGTTCATAGTAACACATTTAAAAATAGATCGGTTTCAACTATCGCAGATTTTTCATAACATTAAAGAAACACAAGGATAATTTCACTGTAGAATTATTATAGCAGCTACTAAAGTAAACTTGGGAAAGTCACAAAACATATTTTAGATTCTACAAAAATACAACACAAAACAAGCTGGATACAATGGAAATATAGCACCACCATTTCTAAGTGGTTTTAATAACATTGAACATAAATCGATCTGTAGATTCATATAGTGAGGTATTGTAAGATTCTACACAAGCATTTCTAAAGGTCTTCTCAAAGCTCTAGAATTTAGAAAACACTCACTGCCAATAATCATCGCTGGAATCAATATTACAACGAAGCTGTTAGTTTATCACAATGCTTTTGGAATAAGATATATAGAAATTAATATTTTTTATGTATACAAAATAGCTTTGCTGGAGTAGCAATTTTGGATCTGATCAAGTTATACATCGTATGCACACTGGAAAAAACTGAACAAGATTCACCAACATAGTATTCTGTATAGACTACAGACTTCTATTAGTTAACATGAAGAGGTATGGCGTGAAAAATCTCAGAAATACAGTCATGAACATTTTTGAAGAATTTGGTTTTAAAATTGCAATAAATGTAAACCTAAGTGTAATAGATTTTCTGGATGCAACACTAAGCTATGACATAACTGAACATAACCCATACCATAAATCCAACAAAGAAGCAGTATATATACTGCATATTTAACAACGCTACTTTACTCAACAACAGAGCTCTCAGAAGTGATTTTAGTACCAAGCAAACAAGAATAACTCAGTAAATAATACCAAAAATAAGCAAAGAAATATCATTTGTTTCAAGAAATTTAATTTAAATATACCCACAAATTATGCTGGGATTTCATTGGGCTGATAATTACGCACTTACTTTACGGAGATGCCACATAATTCTCAGCAAAAATATTTATAGTTCTATGGAAAACAATATTACAAATCTTTAACCATATCCACATCAGTGATCGCCGCCTAAACAAAACTGCAGAGATACGACTGCGCGCAGTTTAAAATGAAAATGCCCAACAAACAAAAAGGTAGAAAAAGACAGATCTAATACAATAACACACAGGGTTAACTGATTAATTAAAGTATGATGCACACATTATACCCAGTCTTTTAGGACCACAAATATTTTTGAGCACACGTGCCTTTCGAAATATATTTGATTCCTAAAGGACAAGGCAGAATGAAGCCACGCAATATAATGGAGTTTTTTTGCAAAGGCAAAGGTATACAGCGATCATTCTTACGACTAACAAGAGAAAAACTTAAGATTTTGATTCAACCTAGACATGTAAGAGGAGAAAATAAACGTTATCATCCCTTCATGAAGAGAAATATGTACAAAATTCAAGCTATCAAACATATTACTGTATCAATTGATTTCGAAATACAAACTGGTTGAATTCACAACTTACTCGTGGCATAGAATAACAAGAAATAAGACGAAAATGTAAAACTAGCGGGAATTTAAACTAAATAATGACACCTAATTCCAAAACAGTTACAAGACAAGGAAACTGAAACGTAGAGGTCCTCACACATCTTCAGCAAATGCAGTAAATATTAAGAACCGAGTAAAGGGACAAATTTTTTCTACAAAGTTTCGAAAATGCGACGCAGTTTTAGTTGGCCGTTATCCCATCTGTTGTTGTTCTAACGTTCGTCACTATATGCCTAAATATATTGACATACGTTTTATGGTGTTGATGAAATCGAAGTATTTTCCTACCTACTTCGTATTTAAAGATATTTATTGATATGAATTATTAATAACAGTGAATCTTTTATTGAACGTTCTCCCCTTTAATCTATTCATGGTTATTAACCAAGACAGTTATTAATAGATATTGGTTAGCACTGACTACCGAAAATCTTCACTTGATATACTGTAATCATTATTAGCACATGTTTTCTTTATTGGCATCTATTATTCATACACACAAAAACACGAACGCACGGTCACATTCATGTCATACACATATACAAATTGATGCGCACTCATACATTTATATATATATATATGTATATATATATATATATATATATATATATATATATATACATATATATATACATATATTTATACAAATATATGTAGGTGTGTGAGTGTGTTGGTGCATGCGTGCGTGCGTGTATGTGTGTGTGTGTAAACGCCATTAGTCTGCTATAAGTAACTTGTATATTGATTAGCAACGCAAATTATTGAGTACACCAGATAATTATAAGCATACACTCACACACACACACACACACACACATATATATATATATATATATATATACATATATTTTTAATGATATATGCTAGTTTATGTTAGGCTGCCTGTTTGTGTCTCTGTGTCTGTATATGTGTGCGCGCGCACGTATTTATCATTATGGACCACCGCATTATTATTGGCTGTTCTAAATCAAGCATACTTTTGAATATACACTTATGTACACAAATACACGCGCGCGCGTGCACTAACTCGCATTCGCTCAAACAAATGCACGAAGACACATGTAAGATTTGTACATATTTATATTCATTCACCTGTACCTAAACACACGCACACACCCACACCCACACACATAGATACATATATATATATATATATATATATATATATATATATATATATATATATATATATATATATATATATATATATATATATATATATATATATATATATATATATATGCATTTATACATACATGAGCAAAATAGTTAACTTATATTGACATTTACATATGCAGAAACACAAAAGCACAAATACATACTCCCGCTGTCATTATCTCTCCTTTCACATACGCACGCGCATAAACACAAAAACTTACTTATGCACGGGCATGCATGCATTCATTATATCCACACACCATCAAATTTTGTATGTGTTCCATTACCTTTGCATTTGCTATTGTTTTGGTCGTGCGTGAATGTGTGTAGGCATGTGTGTGTATGTGTATATGTATGTGTGTATATGAGTGTGTGTGTGTGTGTGTCTTTAATAAAGCTTATAGCAATGTCATATAAATGATAGAGATTTAAAAATTACTAAGAGTTTCGATATTACAGCAGGATATATTTTACAGGAAATATATTAAAATATATAATAGGTAGAAAATTATGTCATATGTCATATGTGCACGTTTTTGTTTTTATTGTTTTTGTATACATATACATGACATATATATATATACATATACCACACATGCACACACACGCAGACACACACACTCATATATATAACATTTTATATATATATACATACAAAGATTGAATGACAGAGGAATAATATGCCTATATATATTTCTATACATGTATATACATATATATATATATACGTTTGTATATAGGTATGTATGTATATACATTCACACACGGTAATATAAAATATTATGCAGGTTAACTAAATTAAAACCAATTCGGGGCATATATTTTGCAACAATAATATATTATACATACAGGCATTTTAAGATATAAGCCCCGAGTTCCTTTTAATTCAATTAGCCAGCATAATTTTATATTAATTTCTATATTACTCTAAGCTTCAAGCTCATTGAGTACTTTGCTAGACTGTACTTTGAGAATGCATTGTATTTTTGCAAAGTTAATATCATTATTAATATTATTGATATCTGGCCTTTACTACACTCCTTCACTCGCTCCCGCTATATGTGTGTGTGTGTGTGTGTGTGTGTGTGTGTGTGTGTGTGTGTGTGTGTGTGTGTGTGTGTGTGTGTATTTGTGTGTGCGTATACGCATACAGAGAGACAAACAGAGGGACAGACAAACTGTATCTTACTAGTTGAAGGCGTGTAAGACTATCATTTAGCTGAATACTCAGTACGATATTCCACGAGTTGTTGAAATGGATTGGAACTTGTCTGTCTATATAATCCTGTCTGAAAATGGTGTGACTTCAACGGAACATATTTTTGATATTCTTGTTTATGGCAAGGATGCAAATTTGTCGAAATTTTATTGCATAGCCATGATACTAGAGTGTGGAAGGTTAGTGAGGATGAAATGTGATATGCAATGCTTAGGACGAGCGCTGTTGGTCATGGCAAAGTTTTTGTTGTACAAGAGGAAAAAAAGATTCGCTAGGGAGTAGATTAGAGTGAGTTCCATCAGTATACGTTGTGATCAAATAAAAAGCCACCAATCTAAAATACGAGAGGCGGAGGATAAAACCAAAATATTTCCGTTGCCATATGTAGCTGAACGGTTGGCTAATTCTAGTCGATCTGTATTTACGAAGATTGTACTAGTGTCACTGAACGTGTGCTTGCCCCCCTAACATCGCTTGATGCTGGTGTGTTTACGTCGCCGCAATTTAGCAGTTCGGCAAAGAGACCGATAAAATAAGTACTCGGCTTACAAAGAATAAGTCCTGGGGTCGATTTGCCCGATTAAAGGCGGTGCTCCAGCATGGCCGCAGAGAAATAACTGAAACAAATAAAAGAATAAAAGAATATATATAACTATATAGGTATAGGAGTGGCTGTGTGGTAGGTAGCTTGCTCATGAACCAACTGGTTCCAGGTTCAGTCTCACTGCGTGGCACCTTCAGCAAGTGTCTTCTACTATAGCCTCGGGATGACCGAAGCCTTGTGAGTGGATTTGGTAGACGGAAACTGAAAGAAGCCCGTCGTATATATGTGTATATATATGACTGAAACAAGTAAAAGAGTAAAAGAGAGTAAATATTTATTCAAATATTTATTATAATAAGAGGGTAAAATCAATAATGATTTTATCAAAGGGTCAGTGGGGAAATTTTACAAAAATATTTTATTATATACATAATTATAATTAAGGATCGGCTTTACGCGTCACCACCCACTGCAAGAAATAGACGCTAAAGCCACTATTACCACCTTAAAATCTCCGAGAATAACACACTATATTGTAGGCGAGCAAAAGAAGATATTTTGTAAAATTTACCTATGAGGTTTTTATTTCCGCACTGACCACATGGTAAAATTATCTCTTTTACTATAATTAGTATTTGAATAAATTTACTCCATGATCGAAACTGTATTTACTGCAGTGTAGATTTTAAAATACTACACATGGGTATAAAATAAATGTGAATTCTACTTGGTAATATATTTTTACGAGTGTGGATGGATATTGGTCATCCGATGTCGCCGATTGCATGCATATTTTGAGTTACTCGCAAATTTATGCTATGGAATACTGTCGCTGATGACAGTAGTAGGTAAAACATTTTTACTTTAATCTTGAAA
>NC_142944.1:24496026-24518526 GCF_046866305.1 Octopus bimaculoides | reverse complement strand
GTAGCAGTAGCAGTAGCAGCAGCAGCAGCAGCAGCAGCAGCAGCAGCAGCAGTAGTAGTAGTAGTAGTAGTAGTAGTAGTAGTAGTAGTAGTAGTAGTAGTAGTAGTAGTAGTTTTCAATTGCATTCGATCTAGTATATGTAATGTATTACAAATGTACTTACTGACTGACGATCAGCCACCATGTATGAATAAACAAAACACAATTTATATCAACACCAGACCAATTCGGTTCTTCCATATAAAATCAGATAAAAGTATTATCATTCATTAAAGCAAAATTAAAACAAACTTTAAATAGCATATGTAAAAACTGAACCTGCAAAATTTCACATTGAAAAAAGACATAAACCAATAGCCTACAGAAACGGTGGATATACAAATAAGAAGACGGAACTTACTTTTCAGTTCTCAAAGATGAAGCAGAAAAGAATGAATGGACTCGAGTGGAATAGGTTTCTTTAATACAACGCATACATGTTTTATATAGCTCCCAACTCAAAATACGAAACCAAGATATTTTCATGCAAAATTTGAGGATGGGCATAATTGAGTACGAAAGGAACAGTTTTCTATGTTGCATAAATATTTTACTCTGTAATCAAAAATCGAACTTTTGTATTTTTATACAAATAACTTTTGATCTTCACAGATCAGCTAATTTAAGACAGTAAAAAGAGAATATATAATGAAAATGTAAATAGAAAATAAAAATGTAATGAACGAAAATAAACATTCACAAAGTAAATCACGAAGACAGACCTAATGTCCACAAAAATAAATACTTAAATACTTACAGAATACCAACCAATAAGACCTCAGCAATTAAAGCCAAAGGAACAAAAATATAAACAGATGAAGTGTTCAAAATATGCAAATAAACAGCACATTCAAATAATACAAATATGAAAACGATAATCATTTAAAGCTGGATGTAATTAAATAATTAAAATCAATATAAAATTTATTTGCAAACCATTCTATCATAAGATTAATGAAAAGCAGACACAAACATCAATATCAACTGGCCAAATGAAGTTATCATTGTAGTAGTCTTTGAAGGAAAGTGATCACCACCCCTCTTGCTCAAATAGAAATATCAAAACCCAAGCAATGACATGGAAACAATCATACAGTAAAAATAGAGAACTGAATGTCTCTATACTTCTAATAACATTAGATAAGAAAGGAAATGACAGCTTGGGAATAAAGAAAGACGAAATATATAACAATAAAAACAAGGAGTATCCGAAATCAAAGAAGATATGAAATATGAGACAGATCCTCATCTAAATTACTGAGATTCCGTTGTAATGGAGTGAGACAACATATTTGTGAAAAAAAAAAGCAGTTCGATTCCACCCAAAATGATTTTTATCAATGAACTCTTCATTAAGAATACAGAAATTAACGCAGATTCAAAGGCAAGCAAAATAAAAGAATTCGAGAACTATCGAAAACGACGGAAAAATCACAAGATTGTTCAAATCACAAAAGCCGAACTTGCACAATGGAAGGATGCCACATCAAATTAAATTTAGTTTAGGCGCTACATCATCATTATTATTATTATTATTGTTCAGTAGTTTTATTTTTATAACGTGCTTTCACTTCACTACCGAGCGCAGCTCTGTGCGCCTTGGGTATGTGCTGTGGTTTGCTGTGGTGCTCTTATGTTTACTGTATTGAAAGTGTTTTGCGTAGAATGTGTGCAGTACCCAGTAGTGCAATTTTCTGTATGTTATATATATTTGTAAGTCCTGGTATTTTTGTTATGTATTTGTCTGAATATTTTTTTATTATACCTAAGGCACCTACTATGATAGGAATTGTTTCTGTTTTTAGATTCCACATTCGAGTTATCTCTATTTCTAGGTCTTTGTATTTTGAAAGTTTTTCCATTTCTTTTAGAGAAACGTTGTCATCTGCTGGTATTGATACATCAATTAGAAAGCATTTTTTTATTATTATTATTATTATTATTATTATTATTATTATTATAATTATTATTATTATTATTATTATTATTATTATTATTATTATTATTATTATTATTATTATCAAGGAGGCGAGCTGGCAGAATTGTTAGAACACCGGGCAAAATGCTTAATTCAGCATTTCGTCCGTCCTTACGTTCTGAGTTGAAATGACGTCAGGGTCGACTCTGCTTGTCATCCTTTCGGGATCAATAAAATTAAGTACCAGTGAAATACTGACGTTGATGTAATCGACTAGCTTCCTCCCCCAAAATGTTAGGCCTTGTGCCTTTAGTAGAAAGGATTTTCATTATTGTTATATTTACAAACGCACTTTTGAACATGCTATGTCAGTCACGTTATAATCAATGTTTTCATCTTTTTGTCAATGCTTTTATTCTTTTATTCTTCTACTTATTTCAGTCATTTGACTGTGGCCATGCTGAAACACCGCCTTTTATGTACTAAAGTTTTATTTTAATTTGTTTAATAAGAACACCAAGAATCTCTTGGCTGATGTTCTGTGATTGTTTTTTGTCCAGTAAGGGGCAATATTTTACTTTCACAAAACGGCCGTTTAGTTTAAAGAGAAATACATATACAAGATGGCGTCTTTAACAACCATCATGGGAGAATAGTGGAGGAGAACTGTTCCTCTCACCAGCCCTCCCACAGTGACGAAGACTTTCACCCTCTTCCGTCACTCAATATCCTAGAAAGCTGCGATATAACGGCCGACAGAGGCGGCAGCGGCAACAACCAGAATAATAACCTAAATAATGTAGGAGCACGAAAAGCATGCAACGTTGCAGGAAAATCACCATCACCAGTAGTATCACGAACTTAAGCAACGGTAAAACAGTAGCAACAATAGCAATCCTACCACTGCCACCACTGGCAACAGCAAACCACAACCACTACAACAACAAACAGTATTTACACAAAAAAAGGAAACATAATGAACAAAAAACGCCGAGAACATGAACAACAACTACACCAGAGAATAAAGGCAATGACACCACCACTACTAACATCAATAACAACAACAAAACCAGCAAAAAATTTCATAACAACAAATTAAGAAGTTTTTCCGACGTGGCTAGCGCAAAAAAAAAAGAAATGCTTCCGCTAGCCCTGAATAGGGAATTGGTCCAAGCCAAAAAAAATATACATATATATTAAATTTGAGTGAGGAAGGCAGCGGTACTTGTGCCTCCAGAAATCATAGAAGAAATCATAAAAGAAATCATAGACGAATAGCTTATTAGAGATTATCTCTAAAAAATAAGCGAGCCGAACTGGCAACAATCAGTCAAGTGGAGAAGGCTCTGAAGAACATTACGGAAGATGTGATCTACAAGCAAAGAAGAAGGCAGTTTGCAAGCATAGGGGTCCTCTTCAAAAGTGAGGACTCGCGCAAAAGCATTCGGTGATTTCTCGTTGGAGTGAGGAATGAGTTCTATATCCGACGTACTTCTCGGAAATAACTGCCTGGCTAAGGATATCGGATGTTCCACTAGGCGTGAAAATCTGGTGGATTGTGGCCTGCGTTGTATTAGATGACTTGGAGCCGCTCCTAGAAGTTAAACGAAGCAGCAGAGAGAACTTGCCCGGGATAAACATAGATATTTTTCTTAATGTGAAACCCAAAAACATATAGCTGCTGGAGTCGAACTGCGTGTTATCGTAGAAGGTAGAAAGCCTAAATGCGACCACTGAGGGGGCACAAACCATTTTATAGGCTTCTACCCCCACCCTACCACAGAAATAGGAGGCTGGATGGTCGGTCCTTCAAGCTTTATCTTCATATGTCAGACTTGTTCGATGATAATTTTGTGGATGTCTATTGTGACTGGCAACAGAACGCAAGAATTCTAGTATTGTAATCCGTGGTGTGACAGCGTTGCTGAATAGAGGACTGGGCATGCCGTGGCTGTTGATACGCAGACATATGCTGAGGCTACGATAACTCCAGTGCCTCTTTAACAGTGAGCTGGGTGTTTTATAGTCAATCCATGCAGTAGAAAGATTTTTGCGTCGTTTGTGACAGTCGTCAAGCACCATTTTATTGATTTAGTCTTTACAACCATAAGAAACATGTTTACAAACCTTTTGTTCGCTGGGGAATATTTTGTTGCTCATCAGGAAGGCATATGTACATTCAGTAATTATGGATATTACAATTGTGTACATGATTGTAAGGCATGTAGTCGGTCGGTAGTTTTTGTGCTTTTTACTTGAGTCATTTTCTGGAAATAAGTTCCAGAAAGGGATATTCCTGGGGTCATGCATAATCCTATTGCAGAGATGAATCCAATGGCATCACGATTGTGTTCTTTGGGGTGACACCAAATCGATGTCGAGAACTTTTATACTTCCCTTCAGTGGTTTTAATAATTATATTAGTTTTCACAATTTTCCTTTTAGGCTTGTTCCGGAACATATTGTTATCCTTGAAGAAGTTTGCTCTTTTTTCGACCCTCCTTATCCATGTTGCTTTGGCTTGGGATAATTTGCTTGATTTTTTAAAAATTGCTTCATCAATTTCATTTATTCTATTTATGTTGTACTTTTTTTTAAGCTACATATCAAGATAGACAGCGCATGACCTCGCAGGTGGGGCCCAGTTAGAATTTTCTTCAGGTCGAGTAGCCCATCCCGCTCAAAAGGTCTCTGAATAAGGTTTTTTAAGGATGTTGAGCATCCACTCAGCACTGTGGTTGTATCAAACGTCTTGCCCCCAGATGTTATTCCAAAATTGGCGGGTTTCTTCTTCTTCAGGAGGTGTATTATCTTCTATATTTCCACCTAAGCCCTTAAAAAACTGCATCTGATTATTTGAGAATAACCGGTTTTGTTGGAACTGCGATATGCGACCAGTGTAGCGCTGCACCCTCAATGTTTTTGCCTGCTCTCGTTTTTTTTTAGGTTTTCGATGACAGCTTTGAGCCCTGTCTTTTTAATTTGAGGCTTCGTTTCAAGATATGCCTTTGCACTTTCTTTTCAGCTTTTCCATTGCACTTTTGATTACTCTTCTATGCGAATTATCATTATTATTATTAATGCGGCGAACTAGCGGAATCGTTAGAACGCTGGTAGAAATGCTTAGCGGTAATTTGCTCGTCGCTACGTTCTGATTTCTAATTTCGCAGAGGTCGACTTTCGGGTTAGTTAAATTAAGTACCAATGAAACACTGGGGTTGATGTAGTCGGCTAATTTCCTCGCCGCCTCCAAATTTCAGGCCTTGTGCTTATAATATTAATAATAGTCATTGTTGTTGTTGTTGTTGCTGCTGCTGCTGCTGCTGTTAAAGCGACGAGCTGACAGAATCGTTAGAACGCTGTACAAAATGCTTAGCGGTATTTCGTGTATACCGTGTATACTCTTTTACTTGTTTCAGTCATTTGACTGTGGCCATGCTGGAGCACCGCCTTTAGTCGAGCAAATCGAGCCCAGGACTTATTCTTTGTAAGCCTGGTACTTATTCTATTGGTCTCTTTTGCCGAACAGCTAAGTTACAGGGACGTAAACACACCAGCATCGGGGCCAGTCGATTAGATCGATCCCAGTACGCAACTGGGACTTAATTTATCGACCCCGAAAGAATGAAAGGCAAAGTCGACCTCGGCGGAATTTGAACTCAAAACGTAAAGACAGACGAAATACCGCTAAGCATTACGCCCGTCGTGCTAACGTTTCTGCCAGCTAGCCGACTTACATATGGATAATATTAAGAAATCAATAAGTAAATATAGAAACACATGCCTATATATCTGCATGTTTTTTATGTATGTATGTATGCATGTATGTATGTATGTATGTATGTATGTATGTATGTATGTATGTATGTATGTATGTATCCATGTATGTATGCATGTATGTATGTATATCAGGTCTTTCTTAAGCGCTACTGGTAACATATAACCCAATACAACCTGTTACATAGTCGGGTGGTCGGTGACTAAACTGGCAACCCCACCAAACGTGCTTGGTGAGGAGGGTGATTGTTGGATACCCTGCAGGACAAAAAGTGACACCCGTCAAAGGGCGGAAGAACTACACTGTAGTCAACGGCTATTCAACAACGAGTGTTTGTGGATAGGTGTGTGGAGCGTTTGATTGTGTGTGTGTATGTGTACATTTATTGTATATATTGTATTCCAAATTGTATGTATTGTGTTTTTATATTGTATATGTTGTATCTCAATTTTTATTCTTATTTTTACTCGATTGTATCTCAATTTTTAATTTTAATTTTATTTTTACCCTTTTTTTTCGTATGATAAATAGATAACGGGTGGATGGATCTCCTTTGTTTACTCAAGCTGTGGCGAAGACGGTCTATCTAGGAGAAGGTAACTCTAAATGTTAATACTTCACTGCTAACTTATTGTTGATCTTTGATTGGGCAAGGACTGGGAGAGGGACACTCTGATATAAAGCCTATGACTGCAAATGCATCCAATGATGTCGACTTGCTCTTCTTTTTGGATCATGCTTTGTAGCTTAGAGAGTGGGAATAGTTGCTGTGCAAACTTTTTCTTCACATTAAAAAGTGTTAAGCACAGGTATTGCTGGAAAGGAAAAAGAAATGGACATCTTGTATGTACATGGCTGGCCGAAGCTTAAAGAGGCACAATTAAACAATGAAAGTTGATATTGATGCTGAAGCAAATGGCAAAAAAGGCTCTGGAACATTTTGTTCTATGGGTGGCCCGGCAGGTGTCCCAAGGTATCACAGCCTGAGTTCGGTCGTCATCCTGAAACTGTGAGTAAATTTAGATTAAGATACAAGCCTATGAATATAGGATGTTGGAACGTTCGAACTTTAATAGACAATGATCGTCTGAAATCTTGTCCGGAAAGAAGATCTGTGCTTGTTGCAAAAGATATGGATGTTGTAGCATTAGCCGAAACAAGAATTCATGGAAAATGGAATTTTGTAGAGAAATCTGCTGGGTATCATTTATTTTGGAGCGGTAGAGATGAGACCTATAAGAAAGAATCAGGAGTGGGATTTTCAATCAAAACTACTTTGGTTTCAAAACTTGAGGAACTACCATGTCATTCCAATCGCTTGATGTCTTTAAGACTTCTGTTAAGAAAAGGTCACTTTGCAACACTCATAAGTAAATGCTAGACTACCGTGACCCGTTGGGTCACCGGGAAAGTCTGAGTTTTCCAATAACAGAGTTTTGTTTCATGAGTTCTTTTTCTTTTCCAGGTTATTTCACATGCTTTCAACCAGTGTGACATCGAAATCACGCGTAAACGACTCCCTTCCCCCAGAAAAGGACAGACCTGGCTGCTATTTTTTGCACGTAACAAGTATTTTGGGGTCCTTTATCGCAAATAGATTTTATGTGGTAGCAGGGCATGCTAAAAGTAGCAGCCAAATCTTTTGATGTGAGATACGTAGAATGCACCAAAAAAAAAAAACATGAAAAAAGTTATTTCACACCGCGGTTACGAATGGGTCTTTTACGAATATTTACCGTAATTTTAAAGTAATTTTCACTTTAAGATAGTTTTTAAATATGCCAAAAAGTTTTTGTCACTTGAAAATAATTTTTAAAAAAACATTCAAATATTGTCTTTAAAGAAAGCTAAAGTATAAATACATACTGTACAAACAACTTACATTCTTGAAATCACATTCACTTACAAATATTTCTAAATGATTAAAATATTGTGTCTAACAGAAGCGAAAATAGAAACATTTACTATAAAAAAACAAATCGTATTTCTTCGTTGTCAAATCACTGTCTAATCGAAAGGTTAGAATTTCTTCCCTTCAAGATGAAGTTATATTCGGAACATTTTCCCATTATACACCGTTTTGGGTATCTATACCCCCAAATCTCGAATACCTCAATAACTACTGTTCCGATTTACGCAAAACTATTTATAACGTTAGTATTAGCATTTCAGGGTAAACTTAATTCATAGTATTTTCCCATTCTGCGCCAGGTTGGCTGGGTAACATTGCAAGCAAGCAAGATTCAAACATACTTTTAATATATTATAGATGCTCCAACTATGAATTCATCAGAGGATGATAAATTCGCCTTCTATCTATCACTTGCAGAGATTATACGCAGCATCCCACCTGATGACGAAGTTGTCATTTTAGTTGATTTTAATGCTCACGTTGGTGCAGATTGGGAGACCTGGGGTGTCTTAGGAAGGCATGGGGTTGGGAGTTTCAACAGTAATGATTTACTACTATTACATAATGTTTCAACTAAAAAATAGGTATAAAACTACATGGACGCACCCTGGTTCTAACAAATGACATCTTATAGATTGCATCCTCAATAGGAAACGGGATACTAGGGATTTTGCTATTGTGCGAGTCATGTGCGGTGCAGAGTGCTGGACCGACCATAGGCTTTTGCATGCCAAGGTGAATTTTGTTGTCAAGCCTAAGGTTAGAGCAAACAATGACAAGTTACCTAAACCGATTAATGTCAATAAACATAAGATACCGTCAGTACACAATGACTTTGTGAGAGACATAAATAATTTGTCTTATGATGGAAGTTGGAAGTCATTCAATGAAAGAGTATATGAGGTTTGTAGTAACATTCTTGGCTTTGCTGTAAAAAAGCACGAAGATTGGTTTGATGATAATGATAAATAAATTAGTTTTATCCTAGAGGAGAAGCGAAAGGCATTCAACATGTTGCAAAATGTTGTCATGTCAGCTACATAGTAGCTACACATTTCAAGGCAGTAAAAGAAGCAGGAAAATTGGTGGATTGATAGATGCGATGAAATTCAAGAAGCTTCAAAACATTGTTTTATTCTCTCTTGGAAAAGGTTTATGGACCAGTTTCATTAACAGTTGCGTCACTTGGAGTAAGGATGGCACAGAATTATCAGCAAATCGTAAAGATATTGTTGGGACAAGAAAAGAGCATGAGCTGCTCAATAGGCTCATTGAAGTTGACCTCTCTTTTCTTGATAATATACCTGAGAGACCAACAAAACATCTTTTAGCAGAGGTTCCAAACCTGGTTGAAATAAAAGCGGCAATCGGGAAATTGAACAATAGAAGGACCCTGGTATGGATGGACTAGGTTCAGATGTATATAAATATAGTGGTGATCATCTCTGTACAACGTTGACGGATGTGATTCAGAAGGTTTGGCACAGGGAAGAGGTTCCTCCGGATTGGCGTGATGCGACTATGGAGATATATGAATCTGATAGTTATCGCGGCTTCTGTCTGTTAGTTGTTGTTGGAAAGGTCTTTTGTAGGATAATGCTGGACAGATTGCTTCTGCACATTGCTGATGAGGTGCTACAAGAAACGCAATGTGGGTTTAAAGATAATAGGAGTATTATGGATATGATATTTTCAGCTAGACAGTTTCAAAAGAAGTGCATCGAACAGGAGATGGATCTAACGAAGGCGTTTGATTCTGTTAATAGAGTTGCACTTTGGAAGATCCTGAAAAAACTAGGATGGCCTGAAAAATTTTGAGAATGTTTAGACAGTTTCATGACAAGATGGAAGTGAGTGTTAATGTTGGAGGTACCTTATCAGATCCAATTTCTGTAGAAAATGGTGTAACACAAGGTGATACTTCTGCTCCTACATTGTTTGCTATGTGTTTTTGCAATAATATTTCAAATAGCTTTTGATGATTGCATGGAAGGGATCTATATAAGATATAGGACAATGGGAAAACTGTTCAATCTCAAAAGACTCTGTGCCAAAACAAAAGTTTTGCATTCTCACCTCATTCTCATCTGTATGCAGATGATTGTGACTTGTTGGCACATTCCCAGAAAGATATGCAGTACATGCTGTACATGCTGAATGTGATTTCTACAGCATGTGCAGCATTGGGTCAAACGATCAATCTGAAAAAGTTGTTATAATGTGCCTGCCTGCTCCCTCTAAGATGTGGAACCTTTTATAACTGGTCGGAAACTGTATAGATTTATTTATTTAGGAATTACCTTGAGCACTGCTGGTCTTGATGATGAAATTTCATACAGAATCAGCAGGGCTAGTAGTGCTTTTGGTAGGCTTGATAGGCGTCTGTGGACAAGACGTAATATATTTACACAAATTAAAATTAAGGTATATAACACGTGCGTCCTGCCATCTTTGCTATATGGAAGCGAGACATGGGTTATTTACCGTAGGCATGTAGGCAACCATCAATACTGTCTGAGAAGAATTTGGGGAATGAACTGGAAAATAGCCATTAATAATGTGGAGGTGCTTGAGAGGAGTGGCAGTAGAAGTATAGAGTCAATGATTCTGCAAAGACGTTTGAGGTGGGGGAAGGGGCTCTGGTAAGGATGAGTAGTGAGAGACTTCCCAAACAGCTACTATATGGTGAGCTGGAAAACGGCAAGAGAGACTAGTGCATAAACCTAAACTAAGGTTTAAGGATTGCCTTAAAAATGCTCTAATACAGAAATAAATTTCAGTTGATGATTGGAAGAGGGACGCATAGGATCGGGATGGATGGCGGAAGACAGCGCACAGAGGTTGTTTGGAGCTTGAGAGGGAGAGAGTGAAGTATGAAAGTATTAGGAGGGGTGTTAGAGGGAGGGAATCTGTGGAGAGTTTGGAGTGTAACTTTTTGTACATGTGGTTTGTGAGAGGAGGTGTTTGAGTGTGCAGGCCAGGTCAGCCATCAAAAATCTCACAGGAATTGACCAATGATAAACAGCGATGTGACTATAATAATTCACAATAGAATATGTGTAAAATGTGGAAGAGTATGCCTCTCTGTTGGAGGTCAGAAAAGACATTTTAAGAGAGTGTATACGGTGGCACCTGTTTCTCCTGCCAGCCAGCCCAGCTGTGCAGTATGTAATAAAATGTGTAAAAGCTTGGCTGGGCTTAAACGTCATATAAGGGCATCACATGAAAACAATAGTGAATCATTACAGTAAGTCTTTTTTGGCAATGGCTTTTCTCTTGTAACGAGGGTGCAGCTTAGATATATGTATGTATATATGCATGTATATATGTATGTATGTATGTCATTATTCCGTTTATTTCACGATTTCTTACCAATAGAGAACCGTTTTCTAACCTAGATCCAAGGCTCTTTCATTGGAATTTCAACATCAACAACAGGGTATGTATGTATGTAGGAGAATATACAAATAATAACAACAGACGAGGACAGGTGGTGTAAATAACAAAAGGATGTATTAGTATGACGCTCGGGAATACGGAAAGTCTTTGACGTTTCGAGCTACGCTCTTCATCAGAAAGAATACGGAGACAAGGAGAAAAACACGGAGAAAAAAAATTGAATTGTGTTCAGTCAACGGTCAATCATAATAATGTATGTATGTATGTATGCATGTATACATGTATGTATGTATGTATGAATGTATTATGTATGTGCACATTTGTATAATTTATGTATGTATTCTCATGCATATAGTTGCATGCTCATATATATTTAAACGATAGACTTCTGAAAAGTTTTACAGATTTTTACAGTTCCAGAGATGGATTGGATGTGTAATTTTCGAATTAGCTTTCTCTTTTCTGGTTTCTCAAGATTGGTATTTAGGCAGTGTATTACATATCCCAAGGCCCCAATAATTACAGTTATAAACCTGAACTTGTAATCTGGATAGAGTAACTACAGATTTCTCAATAGTTCAGCACAGATGTTATCTATTCGCTGATCTTCAGCTTTATGTTAACATCCGCTGGGCAGCTCACTCTCATACAGCCTACATCATCCAGTAACTGGCTGAAAATTTTCATGATCATGCCTCCCCGGCCTCCTAGCTCTCTTGAATTAAACCCCGCTGGAATTTTTATGTCTGAGGTGTCGTTGAGAGGGAGACCACAAGCATGCTCACAGTATCAAGGACTGGTTGATGTCTGACATTGGTGATGTTATGGCTAAAATTGGTTTTGAAAAATCACCAGATCAACGCAGTTAATCGTTTCAGAAGCCGTATCGTGGAAGTAAATCGAGGCTTATGGCGGTTTTGCAAAATAGCCATTTTGTTGCGTGTATGTAAGAACATGCGTATTAAATTGTATTAAAATATTTTGGTTTTCTAATAAATATTTTTGGTTTCCCTTAAATTAAAGTGTTATTCTCAAGTCGCCACCGCGCATTCATGCATTCATGTATTCATGCATAAATTCGTGGATGCAATATATGTTTATTAGCTCAGTAAATACGGACGCTTCATGAAATACCTGGTTTAATCTCACCGCATGACATCTTTAGTATGTGTTCTTTTTATTACAGTCTCTGCTTAACCATAGCCTCGTAAATTAATGATGGTAGGCGGAAACTGTATGAAACCCGTCCGATGGATTTTATTAGATATTCAAAGATTCGACTTTGTGACATTAGGTCACAATAGATCGACCAAAAATTACATAAAGTGTGTCTCTGTCTCAGGAATGCAGTTCACTTAATCAAACAAATGAATACTCATCGTCGAAACCGACGGAGAATCCGTCGTCAACTTTAAACATGGTAAACTAGATATGTATAGGCAGTACTTACACATAAAATAGTTAGCTGAAAAACGCATTTAAGCTACATTTTTAACTTTTGTATAAAGAGTTTTTCATATTTCTGTTTAGTAACTGCCCTCATTAGTAAAGCATCACTATGCAAAAGATCTTATAAATTTTTAGACACAAAAAGCAACAAAATGAAATTTAGAGATAAAACAAACACATATATGTGGTTATTCAAATAATTTTGCAGACCAAACTATAGAACAATACAGAAGTAAATTTAACACAATAAATACAATAGTATATTACAAGGACAAAAATCACCCTGGTTATAAAATATTTGGACACTTTATAAAAAATATCACCAAACAGAACACAGCGAGCATTATACCCAATTATAGTATTAATAATATATTACAAGTACCCAAAAATAAAATCCACGCTTCATCAATGAACTAGAAGCCTGTTTGTGCACTGAAAACAATTGAGACAAATACATAATTTACACACCTGGCTGCAAACATGAAACTTGAAAAGTTTGTTACTTTATATCAGTCCCACACCCTCATCAACTGATTGTGTATCTGTAAGGAGACATTATAATGCATAATGTTTCACAACACAAATCAAACCTGGTAATTATTGATAACGAAAGGGGTTTACTATAAAAGTATCAAAAACAAAAGAAGAAATTATTTTGGCTATGGAAATATTTTATAACAATAACCCAGTATTTGGATGATACAACTTGACAGTGGAGAGCATGGTCACACTATTTCAGAATTGTAGAAGGGAAATCTCTCTATGCCCCAAAAGTAAAACAAACATCGGTTTCAGAGATGATCCATGTGAAATAAATGCATCAGCCTTCCATTGATAACACAGGCTTACAACATTTTTTTTTGCTCTGAGCCAAGGATGTGAATAGGTGTTTTTTACTAATTTTGATGTGGTGATTTCAATTTTCAGTTACCTCTAGTTTTTTTCACATATCACATTTTAATTATATTGCATATAAATTCAAAATATAATGTGTTTATTTCATCTGTTACAAAGGGATATTGCAGAAAAAACAACATAGATACAGAACATAGATGGAACTAAATTACTTGAATAATACAATGCACACATAGATGAACAAGTCTTCCGAGAAGTCAAATGTAAGAAGAAAAACTTAACTGCATGGATTGATTGCCAAAAGGCATAACGTGCCACACTCATAGATCCAAGGATGCCTCAGTATATTTGGTATAGTAGAGAATGTTGTTCGGCTCTTACACAACAGTATGTGAAATGGAAAACTGAGCTAACATCAGGTCAAAATAAGTTAGGTGAGGTAAGCATAAGAAGTGCAATATTTCAATGTGATACACTCTCACCGATACTATTCGTAGTCGCTCATAACTTTGAGAGAAGGTTAAATTAAGCTACGAATTTAGAAGTGATGAGAAAATTAAAAAACTGTTTTTGAATGACCTGAAATTATTTGTCAATAGTGAGAAATCTTTAGATGTATTAGTCTAAACTGAGAGTTGTGAGTATCGACTGGTTTAGAAAAATGCTTTTTCTTTTTGCTCTGAACCAGGGATGTGAATAGATGTTTTTTTACTAATTTTGATGTGGTGATTTCAATTTTTTGAACAGTTTTGCTCTATCTCTAGTTTTTTTCTTCTTTTTTTCTTGCTTTCACATATCCCATTTTAATTATACAGCATATAAATTCAAAATATAATGTGTTTATTTCATTTGTTGCAAAGGGATATTACAGAAAAATAACAGCATAGATTCAAAACATTGATAGAATTAAATTACTTGGATAATACAATACACACAAATCATAGTACAGCAGGCAGAAATGAGTTTATGGACGATATTGTGTACTTTGCGTTCGGGGTGTCACGCAAGAGCATCCAGCAAAAGTCCTCCATCATGCTGGGGTTCCACTTGCCTTGGTGAAACTTTTCTCTATACTCATCCCGCACTGCTCTGAGCTTCAAAGAGAAATTGAAGAGGGAGTAGAGAAAGTGAATTTTGAGTGACATTCGGCATTTCATATCCTCATAAGAATGTAACAACTTCTGGATACACTCTTGGTAATCTAGTACCCGTGTGTTACCAAGGAAGCCATGGCAGACTGACTTAAATACTTCCCCATGCTCTCCGTTTCTTTAAGGTAAGAAGCTTCTCAAAGTCATTATCCTTCAGCACCTCTCGGATCTGAGGTCCACCGAAGATCCCCTACTTGAGCTTAGCAGAACTCATAGCTGGAAACAGAGTGCAAAAATGTTGGAAGATAGCACCATTTTTGTCCATGGCCTTAACAAAATTCTTCATTAAGCCAAGCTTGATATGAAGAGGAAGAAGAAGCACCTTGTGCATGTTCACCAGAGGATTTTCTTGCACACTGTGTTCACCAGACACGAAAGTGCTCCTAGATCCCCAGTCCTTCTGCTAGTAGTGCTTGGACACAGCTTGATTGTTCCAGAGACAGAGAAAGTAACAGTACTTTGTGAAGTTCACTTGCACGTCTATAAGGAGCCCAATGACCTTGAGGTCCCCGCAGAGACTCCGCTGGTACTGGTTGTACCTGACAGCTTCCAAAAGAGCTCCATATTGTCATACAACTACTTCAGATGAACCTGAGTAGGCAATAGGAATGCTGGGGTATTTATAACCATTGTGCAGGAGCACAGCCTTCAGACTTAGCTTGGAAGAGTCGATGAAAAGACAGCAGTCTGAGGGATTGTGTGGGAGGCCAAGGAAGGTATACAAGCCAGAGGCATTTGTGCAGTATCTCAACCTATTTTCCATATCGAAGAATGAAGTAGTCTTGGTTCTGTGTCCTGAAACTGGTGATCCTTACATCTGCTTGCATACTCATAAGGAGCCCAATGACTTGAGGTCTCCGCAGAGACTCCACTGGTACTGGTTGTACTTGACAGCTTCTAAAAAGAGCTCCATATTGTCATACGACTCCTTCAGATGGACCTGGTAAACTGGGAGAGTGGCTGCAGTTGCAACCGATGGTGCCTTTTCTGTTGAAACTCAAATCCTAAGTGGTGTCCCCCCAGGGAACTGTTCTGGGACCATTACTGTTCATAATAGCCCTCTTAAACATGCCCATGGTCACTCGGACAGCCACTATCACTAGCTATGCCGATGATACAAAATTATCACAGGCAATAAAAAAACACCTAGGTGACGTCGCAAGCTTACAGCGGGACCTGCATTCGATATACAAGTGGGCAGAAATAAACAACATGCAGTTGTTTAATGCGAGAAAATTTCAAGCACTGCACTATCAACTCACGAATGTACTACAGCCTGCATAGACAGGACCCGAAAGCACTACAATTCCAGAGTCACAGGCAATGAAAGGACTGGGAATTAGTATGTGCAATGATGCATCATTTTATATGCATATTACTGAGATGGCAGCAAAGTGCAGACAATTGGCAGGATGGATACTGAAGTCCTTCAAGACAAGAGACCAAGAAACAATGTTGACCCTGTGGAGAACCTTTGTTCTCAGCCGCCCGGACTACTGCACCCAGTTATGGTCACCACATAGTGCCAAACTAACAAGGAAGCTTGAAGCAGTCCAACGCCACTACACTAAAAAGATTAAAACAGTTCAGTGGATGAACAACAGGGAAAGGCTGAGAAAGCTGCACCTTTACTCCCTGGAGCGGAGGTGTGAGAGATATGCAATAATCTACATATGGAAAATTGTAGAAGGGCTAGTACCTGATTTCGGCATTGACCGTTATACAAATGCCCGAACTTTTCGCATTGCATTGTACCACTCCATCTAAATTCAGGATCAGGTACCGCAATAGTCTAGGGTTCAAAGGCTCACAACACTTCAGTACTCTGCTACAAAAATAAAGAAATCTGCATAAGGTGGAAGTAGATGTCTTCAAAACAGAACTAGACATCCTCCTCGCCACAATACCGGATTAATCAACAGCCCGACATGAGGTACAGACGAGGGCAGCGGAATCAAACTCTCTTAAACACCAAATCTACCTGGGAAAAAGGCACATACAGAAGTGGTGATGTGAAACACCCCAGACTGAGGAAACCAAAAAGACCACGTTGGTGCTCCAACATGACCGCAGCTGCATGGCTGAAACGAGTAAAAGAATAAAAGAATATGTATGTATGCATATATATATATATATATATATATATATATATATATATAATTAACAAATATGGTAAAAATTCGATATTAATTAATATCAATTTAATACCAGGAAACTAGCACATTAAAAGAATCAGAAGGCTCTTCAAAAAATTTTTTTCGAGATCCTAAAAAGATTATAGTACTTGTGTATATAAGATTGACCAGTGACCGGTCTGTCAACATGCTAGAAGAAGTTCACTTATAAAAATTCTCAAATACGGATTCAGCGGAGCAAAAACAGGCGGGCTAGACCAGTGAAAATTGTACATACCTCGATTATCTGCAGACTATAGTTTCAAAATTAACATTTTCAAAATAAAAATGTCTATTTATCTTCAGTACAGATTGCCGATATTTTTACAATCCAACAGAATCTCGTGCTAGTTGTCTTCAACTAGTGAAAGCGTGCACGTGATTCTATCCATTATAAAGATTAAAATTCAAAAGTCTTAGTTTTGGCGCGCTGAATCCGGAAATATATATATATATATATGTATATATATATACACACACACACACACACACACACACACACACACATATATATATATATATTTATATATATATATATATATTTCACGTTGCTCTGCGATCATTTCGATATCTGACATGTGGCACCCACTTGCACCTGTACAGGTAATGTTGATTTCATGAAGGGAGTGAACTTATTTCTACACAAACATTTGATCACTGTGAGTGTCGAACCTTCATACGTCTAACGATGGGAGAGTCCGTTATATATATTTACATGTGTAAATATGTGTGTATGTAGAAATATAAATATACATCTATGCATATAAATAAATATACATCTACATGTATAAATATAAATATACACATATACATATGAATATACATATATACATATATGCATGCACATACGCACACACACGCACGCACATGCACACGCGCGCACACATACACATACACACACAAATGGTTATTATATCAATAAGAAAAACACACAGGAAAACCATCAGTTAAAAGAAGCACGGTTGAAATTCATTGCCCACACCACCATCGGCAATATAATCGACTAATAATAATAATAAGTGAAATCGAACTAGCGCATGTGTTTCTTATTGGCATAATGAATCACCCAAGATATAATAAAAGTTGTTTTACACAATTTTTCATCTAGAATATTGCAAACCAAACCCAAAACGAAAAATGTGTCTAAACGTGTGTCTGTGAGTGTGTGTATATATATATATATATATATATATATATATATATATATTATGAAAAACTCTAGAGAGATGTAGTAAAAACAGAAAGATACTTAAACTAGTCACTAATGTGAGGGGAAAATTCTATATTGATAATATATTTTTCCGAGTGTCATTTTCCAACACACCTCACCACTTCAATCTCTACATATTTTAACATGAAAACGATCGGTCCATTACATAACATTTAATTTCCCCACGTTAGCGGTTTCATAAGTTGTGAAACTTGTATCACGGAGATGTATAACATACTCATAGTGATTTTCGTCAATTTCGATCTAAATATTGGATTTGACGATGAGTTACATACACCTCAATGGGTATTTCTTGAGGAATTTCCAACTACCAAATGACAATTATTTTTTCATTTCCTACGCAGGCGTGACTGTGTGACAAGAAGCTTGCTTCCTAACCACATGGTTCCGGGTTCAGTCCTACTGCGTAGCACCTTGGGCAAATGCCTTCTACTATAGCCCCGGGCCAACCAAAGCCTTGTGAGTAGATCTAGCGGACGGAAACTATATGTGCGCGTGAGTGTTTGTGCGTCGTATATGTGTATGAGTGTTTGTGCGCGCGCGCGTTCACGTCTTTTTGTTTGTGTTTGACTCCCCACCACCGCTTGGCAACTGGTGTTGGTGTGTTTATGTCCCTGTAACTTAGCAGTTTGGAAAAAGAGATCGACAGGATAAGTACCAGGCTTTAAAAAATAAATCCTCGGGTCGATTTCTTTGACTAAAAACCTTTGAAATTCTGGATGGAAAGTTACACCTTCTTACCCTCTAAACTTTTGAATATTTTTACATATTTTGAACTTCGAGTGGCTGTGAATGAATAAGGTAATGTTTTAAAATTATACATATTTTTCATAAATATGGGTAATATAGTGCTGAAGAGAGTAACACGTGCCAAATTTATATTTAATTAAATTTTACTTTAATTTATTTAACTTGAACATGTAGTACACTATTAAGCCACTGTAAATTTTCGAATAAACTTTTATTCATCTCGCCTACTTTTTTGCAGCTATTTCGTATCAAGGCAAACCGTAGATGTTTATTCGAACATCTATTTTCAACATCTAAGGAAGTAGTTATTGCTGACTTCCCCTTTCTCTGTCTATATGCGCGCGCGTGTCTGTGTATGTGTATATATAGTAGAAATATTTCATTTTCTTTATGTACATGTGTGCGTGCGTATGCATGTGTGTGTGTTAATAATGGTCAGAAGAACGGAGATTTGCCACATGTATAATTTTATCCAAAATTCACCGTGGTTAGCTGGTATTTAAAGCCGATTTAAGAAGAAATACGAAACTACCAGGATTATATAACCCTTTGAAACCGTTTTTGGATATATATATTTTTTTTGTTTTATCGTCGCCCTTTCAAAGCTTAGGCAGGCTCATGGGCCCGGTTTCCGGTTTCTATGGCGTATGTGTTCCACCCAGCTAAACGGGACGCCACTGCATCGCAGCGTTACTCAAGAAACATGAAGAAAGAGTGAGAGAAACTTGGGGCGAAAGAGTACAACAGGGGTCGCTACCACCTCCTGTCGGAGACTCGTGGAGTTTTAGGTGTTTTCACTCAATAAAAACACACAACGCCCGGTCTGAGAATCGAAACTGTGATCCTCCGACCGCGAGTCCGCTGCCCTAACCACTGGGCCATTGCGCCTCCATACATATATATATATATATATATATATATACATACATATATATATATGTATATATATATATATATATATATATATATATATATTTAATTAAATGTATTTATTCTATCCTAATAAATAATAATTGATAGAATAAATGGGTTAATAGAAACCATGGTAGCAAAGATCACAAAATAACTGTGGTGTAATTCCTGTTAGTGAGGCAGAAACTCCTTGATATTTTGGGTATTTGAGTATATTTAAACATTTAAAGAATGGAGAAAACGCATGTTATAACTGCATACTTTATTCCGACATATGTTTCGAAGAATTACAATTTATGCGATCCATAGGAATCGGCGATGTTAAAAATGTAAGCTTCACCTCAGGGAAATGCATGGGAACCATCTTAAACGTAAGACATTATGACCGAGTATGAGAACTATAGTTGGATAATGTTATGACGTGATTCATTTGAAAAAACCGTTAGAGATTTGGACGCTACCAGATAGTAGGATGGACAACACATACATACAAATATATATCCATACATACACACATAGTTATATACATATATACACACATATATATACACATATATATACGCACACATACGCATAAATTTACACATATACACACACATACCTACCTATACACAAATACACATAAATGCATATTCATCCCCATATATACATAAATACAAATATACACACACATCCATACATATATATATACATGCATCTACCCATATACATATATATACATGTATACATATATATACGTATACACACACATGCACATACATACATACAAGCATACAAATACATATATATTCATATACACATATATATACACACACACAAAACCTAATCACACATATATACATATGCATTCATACATATATATACACACATATATATACATACATATACTTATATACATACACATATACACACGTATACTTACAAACATACATACATCTACACGTATATATATATATATATATATATATATATATATATATATAAGTATACATATATACACACACATACATACATATATATACATACACATACACACATACATGCACATGTATACACAATTATATACACACACACACACACACACATATATATATATATATATATATATATATATATATATATACACACATATATACATCTAAATATACACATATATTTTTTTATATATAAAAATGCATTTACACAAATACGTACCCATAAAAATTCACAAATACACTCATATATGAATATATAAAGAAACTTATGCATAAATATATCTGTGCACAAAGATGTACATACATCCAATAAAGCATACGTATATATATATATATATATATTTATATATTTCTTATAAGTGATAGTAATAGGAGTAAAAATAAGGATAAAAATAAAAATAAAAATAAAAATAATAATACCTAATACATCAATGCACACAAAAATTTATACAAACACTTCCAGTTTATACAAAAACATGAAAATATATGCACACAGACACATACACATTCTCCCACAAATACACGTGTATATATAAAAACACTTATACACGTATACTCATACGCACATATATTTTTTGTATGTATTTGTTGTTACATGTATATATCAAGATTTAATATATGTTCTAATTTAGGTTAATAAATAACGAATGATTAGATAAATTTTGTGAATCGTGATCAATTTTAATCTTAATCTTCTAACATGTGAGGGAATTAATAACCTGTTTTACTAGAACTATTTGATGAACTCACATATTAAGGGTTAATATGATAGCTTTCTATAAAAACAATGATTGTTATTTAAATGCTGAAAATACATGTTTTTGCCAATGTTTACATCTGTAAGAATTTTCTATAAAGGTATTTACCAGGTAATTCTTTGAAAATAAAATAAAGTATAGCTCTGTAACACAAAGGGGACAAAATTTTCCACCCTTTTCATATGGCCTAGAAATAGAAAGAATTAGCCAGTCTAGTTTGAATTTAATGTTATTATTTTTAAGATCCCAAATTAGTTTGCTTAGGCTCGTGGTATTACGTTTGCTTCTATCTCTAAAGGATGAAAAATGGTTAGAAATTCTAGTGGATAAAGGTGTAGAGGAAGAACCTACGTAAAAGTAATTATTTTTGGGGGTACTAACTTGACATTGGTAGATAGTGTTTCTGAGTCTCACATTTTCACTTAAAAAACTGATTCTTTTGGAATTGACTTCTGAAATAATGATTTTGTTGTTGTGACTATAACTATTATGTATCGTGTTGTTATTATTGTTCCCTATATTATTATTAGTGTTAATATTGTTATTTTGGTAAGTGTTAATAATGTCTGGCTCAATGTTATTACTGTTGGAACTCTCTAATGGATGTAAAAGCCTCATATTATGTGCAGATATTATCTGTGAAATGTTCCTCATGTTCGAGAAACCGAATCTAACCCTGTGTGTGTTTATGACTTGGGAGTAATGAGAATGTTTTGGAAAGTTCTTATTTATAGCGTTTTGGTACTGGGATACCAAGTTTGACCTTACACTTTTGCTAAAAGGAAGAATTACCCAGACATTTTTATTAGGTTCTGGTTTAGAATATTTGCCAGTATTATTTATAAATAGTCCTAGTTTATTATTATCATTGAGACAGGGTTTAATCTGACGGTTTTTTCCTTTATTTCGTGAAAAATTGTTAAGCTGATTATTATCGTTACAGAATTTATGATGGAAGTTATAATTGTATTTTTTGTTATTGTTTAAATTAAAAAACTATGTCATTATTACTATTGGTATTATTATTATTACTATTATTACTCATATCGGTTTCGTAAGTAGAATATATAATTAACCTTTTCTCTGTAACCTGCTTTTAATAAAGCTAAATTGTAAAACTCCGCCTCCTTATTGAAGATGTTTTCGTTCGTAGATAGATTGGATAGTCTAAGTGAGATATTTTAAACTAAATTACTCGTT
>NC_142944.1:24421026-24493526 GCF_046866305.1 Octopus bimaculoides | reverse complement strand
CGACTAAAAACCCTTCAAGGTGGTGCTCCAGTATGGTCGCAATCAAATGACTGAGACAAGTAAAAGTATAAAAGAAAAAGAATGAAAGAATATTTATTTATGTTTATGTATGTGCGTATTTATGTATGTATGTATGTATGTATGCATGTACAAACAATATATGAGTATATGCATATATATGTACGTGTATGTATATACGTTCATCCACATGTACATATAGATACATAACTGGGTACATGACGTGGCAAAAGAACAAGGTGCAACAAACAAGCAGGCCACATAGAAACATCCCCTTCATCAGCTGCGACCATTAAAACTCCGGCGTTTCGAAGAATTAAGGCAGTACGCATCGTTAAAATGGTTCTTCCCACGAACACAAATTAAATTGTTTTCGTGGAGGGTAGTGGCGGACGGAAAACAAGACAGGAAAACGAAGCGGTGAAATAAACAAACAAAAAGGCTGTACGGCCAGACGTGAAGTGTGTATGTCTCGAACGCTGTGAAACACGTACAGGAGGGGCAAAGAAGTACGTGCGAGCTTGGTGATTCCAAGAACGAATGTATGTATGTATGTATGTATGTATGTACGTATGTATGTACGTACGTATGTATGTATGTATATATGTATGTATGTATGTATGTATGCATGTATGCATGCATGCATGTATATATGTATGTATGTATGTATGTATGTATGTATGAAAAAATATTTGTATGCGTGTGTGAGCTTATATATATGAATGTCTCTATGGATCTTTCTGAAACTGGAAGCATGCTTGTGATTTTATTGGTGCATGAGCTTGAGCACTTTTACCCTACATTCACCCCAGAAAAGAACTGCTATTTGGAACCACGTAAACCACTGTCTAACACATACACAATCTTTCAAATGAACACACCACATCATGATACCTATTTGAACTTCAAATGAAAACTACTTCAGACAAAACTTTAATTCTTTCTGTTTATTTATTACAAACATTTACTACAATCTATTTTCAACTCTAACTTTAAAAAAAAAAAGAAAAAATTATCACAAAATGTTATTCAAAGATTCACATAACCGTTCGTCAGACAGTCGTCTTACGACCGTTTTTATCTACTTCGATATCTACTGCGTTTGGTATTCAAGTACTATTTTTGCCACATTGTTTTACAGTTACGTGCATAAATACATTGTGCATGTGAACATATATATATATATATATATATATATATATATATATATATATATATATATATATATATATATATATATATATATATATATATATGTATATATATACGGTGATAGATAGATAGATAGATAGATAGATAGATAGATAGATAGATAGATAGATAGATATGCATATGTATGAAAATATAAAGGACTCAATAGTAGGACAGTATAATATTAGGGTAGAGCTTACATACAGACATATACACTACCACACAAACACGCACACATGCGCACACATAGAGCAAATTTTGTAAATCAAAAACGTATGTACATGTCTAAGTATCTTGTTTGCTCTAGACAAATTAAAACAACTACTGTCCTGATGATGCTTATTGAGATAGAAATACGTGTCAAAGCAGTCCCTTTGTCTCCAGAGAATCAGGTTGTCTTTTCTTTTACAGAATTCATGATTGTTGATTTATATCCCCTTCTTTTTCGAGTTGTTTTCAAATGCCACCAGGCGATTGTTTCACCTTCTCTGGAATCGGAGATAAGTTCTATAAATCAAGAATTCTATGCTGTATGGTATTTAATATACATCTTTAATCGCCTTTGTTTTATGTGTGTGCCTATACGCACATATGTATGCCTAAATGAATGAATGAATGAATGTATGCATATATGTATGTATGTATGTATGCATATATACACGTTTGCACCCTGAGAAAATAGAAATGTATGTAGATATGCAGATAAGCTGATGTATTGATTGACACATTGATAGACAGAAAAGTGAGTGCCAGGGAGACAAAAGAGTTGTAATTGTTATCTCCTGTCTAGCGCGCACTTTATGTATATATGATGTGTGTGTGTGTGTGTATAGGTATGTATATATATAGAAATATATATATATACATACATACAACTACATATAGGCTCACGCACACACACACGCATGCGCGCACACAAACACACACACACAAACACACACACACATATATATATAGAAAGAGAGAGAGAGGATGACAGAGAGGAGAGGTGAACAATAAGAGAGACGTAATGATTCAGAAAAATAGAGAAGGATGAAGAACATTATTTGAAGCAACATACTTGAAACACCTTTCAAAGGTAGGTACATTGGTTCCAACTTTCTATGAGAAAATTTAATATAATTCTTAATTTCCTATTTGGTTTTCTACCACACACTCTCTCACTGTCTCTATTTCCCTCTCTCTTTTCAGTTTCTTTTTTTTTTCACTCTTTCTCTTTTATTTCCTCTCTTTTAATTTATGCTTATCTATCTCACCATATCTCTCTCTCTCTCTCTCTCTCTCTCACTCCGACATTCGTATTCATTCACACAAATATACATTCACATACATGCATACAAACTCACATACACACACACACACACACACACACACACACATATATATATATATATATGTATATATATATATATATATATATATATATATATATATATATATATATATATATATATATATATATATATATATATATATATACATACATACATATACATATATACAAGCATATATGCAGACATTTAACAAGTACTGCCACCATGTTTATTAGACGTGCTTCCACCATTCTGAAGCCATTATTCTTAACATAAAAATTCCTCTCCTCATCAGAAGACAAGAGTAGCTGTCTCGCGGCCAAAGAACACCTTTCTTGTGTCTCAAAAGCTTTCGCCTTGATGACATTATATTCTTGGCTCCGAAAAGAATACACATAATTCCCCAGGAGAGTTAATCACTCCTCTCGCACTCATCTAAATTAATCTAAGACAATCTTGTGGCTCTTTCTCTGAAGATTTCGTCAATTTCTTTTCTTTCGATTTTTCTTAATTTCGAACACAATGCATATTAGACGATCACTCGTATGTATATGCATGTACATACGTTATTTGGGTACAATTGTTTGCATATAATATGATACATAAAAATACACATGTACACCCATTCACTCACACGCACAAGCATATATATTCGTGGATGTACATATGTGTGTGTATGCGTGCGCGCGCACGTGTGGGAGCGTGTGGTTGTGTCACTGTGTGTGTGTTGTGCGTGTGTATGAATGTAAAAATATATATGCATGTGTCTGCGTTGAATCCAACGCACAAATTCACACATATTTATATAAATAGGCATACAAACACAGTCTTACATAGATATGTGTGTATGTGTGTGTGTGTCCTTATATATATATGCACACACACAGAGGCACACTTACACACACACACACACACACATATACATATATATATATGTGTGTGTGTGTGTGTGTGTGTGTGTGGCTATGTATTCATGTATACATGTATAACGGGAGAGACACATCGAATATAGAGTAAAACGAAGGGAGATGGAGTTATTAGCTAACAAATGAAAATAATGACAAAAATTTTCAGCATTCGTATGTATGTGTATATGTGTGTGTGCATGTGTGTGTGTGTATATGTGTGTGTATGGATGCATCTGCCTGTGTATATGTGAGTGTGTATGTATATATATATATATATATATATATATATATATATATATATATAAGCAAATATATGTATACATTGCATATAAACTAGTACTCCGTCGGTTAGGCAGATGATTGTTCATCTTGATCCGATCAACAGAACAGCCAGTTCTTGAAATTTACGTGCCAGTTGCGAACCCCTCCATTAACACACGTAACCTGATCGTAGTTCTCAAGATGATTCAGCGTGCCATAGAGTGTGACACAGCTGGTCCATTGAAATACAGGTACTACTCAGTTTTACCAGCTGAATGAACTGGAGGAACATGAAATAAAGTGTCTTGTTCAAGGTCACAACGCAGTGCCGGGTATTGCACTTACGACCTTATGATTGTGAACCGAATACCTGAGCCACTAAGTCACGCGCTTTCATCACATATATATACATGCATATATACATACATTAAAGTAATAAAGTCAATGTCTGGTCATACAGTGACCAATGGTTTCGCATTCACCTAGGCCGTGGCTTCGTGGACGACTAATCAGACTCTAGTCCAAAGACAAATTTAACTCTTCACTTCTCGAAGGTGGGAAGATAGATAGATAGATAGATAGATAGATAGATAGATAGATAGATAGATAGATAGATAGATAGATAGATAGATAATTGAATTTGTCATGTCTGTATGTCTATTACATAGGTTTCACCTACATTATATCATGGCTTGATATCCTCGTTGACGGTACGCAAATTATTAGCTCAGTTCAGTGAAACTACTGAACTTCTAATTCATATAAATAGATTGGCTACTAACCTAGAATTGGTGTGGTGATGTTGTCCCATCTGATATTAAAACAATGAGATTCGAAAATAGATAAAGGCTCTTCATCATTTTTCTTCAATTTTACCTGTTTATCTTTGACTTTATTTAATGGAGAGTCGGACCTGCTCAGTGATTAATATTTAATAGCTGCAGTATTATAACCACACCGTAATAATTTGCCTTATAAATGGTTTAAATTTGCCTTGTTTGTATATATATATATATATATATATATAAATATATAGTGATATCCGTTTATTTGTAAGGGCAGCTGATCATGGAAATGCAAATATTCAACATATCTGCTCGATTGTGAATTTCTCATATCTTAGTCTCGTTATTCTGAGTTGTTCTTAATTCTTGTAAAGTTGACTGTGTTTACGGGAATGGCTAATTTTTTGTTACGTTTGGTTTTCTTCATAGATTACCTAATTAGGCTTGGACAATGTTTCGATATAGGTGTCTAGTTTTGGGAGGTTCTGTGATACAATCATACACACACATATATATAAATAAAAATATACGATTATGTATGTGTGGGTGTATCATTCTGCATTATAAACGTAACCAATGCCATAGATATATGTAAACAGGGTAAATGTACTTATTTCTCCGTAGACTGAAAAAAAAAATGAACAGCCTTAATCAATTTTCGGACCTTTTTGGGGTATTATCAGAAGTGTCTAAATCAATTTGAGCAACCTCTGTGAAACAAGCAACGATTCCATTTATATACGTAATAAATCCTGCCAGTACAGAAAACCGGAGCTACTAATTTTCATACCGTAAGTGTAACTGTCACGCTATATGCACTTATCTACATTTGTCTCATCTCTACAGGTTGTTTACGGTCATCAGACAAACGAAACAACGCGTGGACTAACAACCAAGAGAGCAATCAGGATTTGGAACATACGGGTGCGTGGTAAGAAGCTTGCTTCCGAACCACATTGTTCTATATATATATATGGGAAGAGAGAGAGAAAGAGTTAGAGAGACATATACATATATATACATGTATATATATATATATATATATATATATATATATATATATATATATATATATATATATATATATATATATACGTGTACAAGGTCACTTGGTTTTAAATTGAATTAATATTCAATTTATCACCCTATCTACATAAATAATAATTTATATATATATATATATATATATATATATATATATATATATATATATATACGTAGTCTGATCAATAACTATCAGAACTTTTGCCATAATAATGAAGCTTAAGCACGCATAGAAAAGCCGCATGTCACAGATTGAACTTCAACGCTCCTGTGCATGCGCACTAAGTTTCAACGTTCTAGCTTACTAACAGAGTATTTGCATCAAATTTTGCCAAAAGCTTAGCAATTCCTGCTCAGAGGTATGCAAAGTTTTCAAAAACGTTTCATCGTTCTCGACGCAATCAAGGAGATCTTGTGCAACTGAAATCCGAGTGTCTTATTAGTCCGTTGAAAGCAGTTTTAGCACAAACTTGGGAGACACGCGTCTCATACCGAAATCTTCAGTGATAATGGACTGAACTGAACTGAACCGTAACCAATCTGCACATCCTCTGATAACTCGCGGATGGTGAACCGACGATTTCCCCTCACAGTTGCATGTATATATGTGATGTTTTTTCTCCCAGAACGCTTGTCAATATCGACATTTTTTCAGCCATCTTAGAAACGTCCGAATCACTTGTACACTTGTGTGCAGCTCATGAACTTCTCTCCGTACACTCTCTGCAACTTTGTGTAAGCCTCTTCGTGTTGAATGCTAAGATTACGTACGAGGAATAACACTATATAGCTAAGTTAAATTACCGTTAGAAACAAGAGCGCTAGTTTACAGGGAGCTGTTTAGGTAGAGAGGCTATGAACGCTATACTAAGAGTTTAAATTAGAAGAAGACATAATGAACCGCAGAAAATTCTTAAAATCAATAATAATGTTAATAAAAATTTTTTTTTGTAAGTGGAAGGAGAAAGGGAGAGAATCCAATGGATTTGTGTAAATAGTAAATTTTCATATTCGACTAATTACGTAAAAAAACGTTTAGAAGGAAGGAAATTAAAGATGGATAGTAAATATAAGTAACCATTAATGTTGTATCATATTAAGTTACGGTAATTAACCTAAATAAATGGCAATACAAGGTACAAAATTATAAAGTAATGAAATAATAAAGGAATACATAACGTAGGTAAATGTATATGCAAAAATACCTATTTGATGTAATATTATAACTCATAAACTAACGTATTATATCCCGCCAGAGAAAAACGTGCTTCTTATATATTACTATATAGCATAGAGAGTGAATATTGGACCTAGTATAGAAGAAAGTACGATTAGAAAGATATCTTAGAATATTCTAATAGATAAGGAAAGAAGTGAAATAAAGCTTGATTCGAGAAAGGTGAACGAAGGGGAATAAGCATGAAATTTATTATGCAAAATTACTTATGATAGCAAGAACTTTAGTATATATATAAAGATATGTGTGAACTATATAAATATGACTATATGTGGAATAAAAAAAGCGTGCAAACTTGAGGAGTAAAGAGAGTAGAGATTAACTTACAATGGGGGATAACCATTGATATTGTATCATATTAAGATACAGTAACTAATCCAAATAAATGGCAATATTGTAAATTAATAAAAGAATACGTATGTAATGAATACATATTTAAAGTTATATTGGAACACTTGTCTAACTAAAACTAAAATATAATATCCCGTCAGGAAAAACGTGCTACTTTGCATATTAATTGTAGCACAGAGGTATATTAATAGAAGTAGATGTAAAAGTAGGATAGAATATTGAGATAAAGTACGAGTATCGATATATCTTCAAAAAAATACTTATAGATAAAGAAATAAATGAATTAAACGTGGATTTAGGAGGATTTGGGGGAGATGAACGAAGAGTATTTTAGCATTAAATTTACTTTATAAACTTACTTACGATAACAAAATCGATAGTATATACGTAAATATACTTAAAACTCTATGAATATAACTTTACGGGGGTTAAACTAACTGTACTAAATTGAGAGGGAGAGAGAGTGGGATCAACTGGCGTTGGAGTTAGATATAATTGTTATTTTAGATAATATTATAATGTTATTATTGTTATTATTATTATTATTATTATTATAAATATAAAAAATAAATAAATTATTATTACTATTATTGTTATTATTATTAATATTATTATTAAGGAGATGGATATGTGATAATAACATTTTTATTACTATTAAAAATAAGTAAATTAATGAATGAATGGACAAACAATTAAAAAATTTTTTTAATTAAAAAAAATATAGAAAAAAACCTATGTGCAGTATGATGGACAAATTAAGAGATGTTGATGTCAATGAAAAATTTATGTTCCAGTGTGTACGATGCAGAGACGCTGGTTACAAAGGTGGGAAACAAAAATTACAAAGTTATAATTAACTAAAATATATATTTGAGTGTGATTATAAATCCAATGGATAAAAAAACTACAAAAATAGTTGATAAGAATGATAATAATAAGAGGACCATCAAGCAAGAAGGAAAAGTTGTAGGGATGGACCAAAAGGTTAAATGGAGGTAACTGGAGGAGATTTAAAACCTAAATTTAATAAAAATAAATACAAAGTGGGGTGATTGTACATACCACATGTAAAGTGGCCGTTAACTAGTAAGTATGTTGGTAGGTAAAAAAAGTAACTAAAATTAATAAAAAGGATGAAATTAATGAAACGAGCTGAAGGAGTGTTTCCTCCAATGCTGGCATCTGTATGCTCTCTGTGTTATCTGGTTCACTAAATTATTCTTGGAGAACAGAATATGGAATAGCTCCAAGTTACAGAGAGGACAAAAATCTTTACCCTTGTATTGAAGTAGCCAGTATTGACCATTCTACCCCTTAACCAGGTATAATATCCCAGTTTTCTGTGAGATTTTTGCTACCCTGGTAACTATTAGCATATTAACATATTTGCATTATCGAAGTTTTTCAACCAAGATATTAATATATACATAAAAAAAAAAATATTATTTGAAACCTCCTTTGATATGTGACATCTGGTCAGTGAGGGACTTTGATGCTGCTGCCCTGAACTTTGTTTCCTGCAGTGATGTAGGCTCGTCTGGAACCCTTGACAGGAAGAGATCCAGTTTTGATTTAAAGACACTTACATCCATACCATGCAGGTCTCTCAGGCATTTTAGAAGGATATTAAAGATCTGTGGGCCCTTGAAGCAGTATGTGGTCCTGTAGTTTGATGGTGGTGCTGGGAAATTTGGCACTATGCAGTGGTGCCCCGTTCGACTGTTTGAGTAACTTTCAATACCAAACTTCCCTTCGATATTCCAGATCTATATATCACTGCATATCTTTCCCGCATTTGTTTCAGGAAGAAGAGTTTTAATTCTTCCAGTCTTTCCCAGTAGCTGATACGTTGCATCAAGACGATTTTCTTAGTGTAGCTTCGAGTTCTACCGTGAATTTTATATTGTGTGCTGACCATAGTTGAGAGCTGTAGATCAAGCGGCTGAGAACGTGTGTGCTTCAAAGGACCATCAGTGTCTCCTTTTCTCTTATTCTGAAAGTCCGGAGGATCCATCCAACTAGCCATCTGCAGTTTACAACCAAATTGGTAATATGCACTTGAAAAGATGCATCATTGCTCATGTCAATTCTCAGGTCATGTACTGATTTTGATTCCGGGATTGCAGTTCCTCCTGGGCCAGTGTATCCGGTCTGCATGTCGTTCAGCTTTGGGTGCTGGTAGCGCAGGACTTGGAATTTTCCTGCTTTAAACTGCATGTTGTTGTCCTCAGCTCACCTATATATTACGTCCAACTCCCGTTGCAGATGTGTAATATTTCCAGGATTTTGTATTGTCTGAGAGACTTTTATGTCATCTGCATAGTTAGCAAAGGTGACTATCTGAGCAGCTGAGGGTATGCTTGAGAAGGCTACTAAGAATAGCAGTGGCGCTATGACAGTGCCCCGTGGAACACCACTTGCCATTTGCATTTCCCTGGAGATGATTCTACCTATGCCAAAATCACGCAGTTTGTGACATATCATACCATGGTCGAGTTTATTAAAGGCTTTTGCAAAGTCGAGATATATCACATCCACGTTTGAGTCATTTTGCATCTGTTTTAACACCCAGTCATAGTGTTGCAAGAGCTGTGTTAGACAGATTCTACTTGGTGATAATCTATGCTGGGTGTCAGTCAGCAAGTTATTTTTTTTCAAGGAACGCCATGATTAGTTTCTTACGGACTATTCGTTCCTCGACTTTGCTGATGTGTTATAGGCCTATAATTTTTAGCATCTGTTCTGCTTCTTCCCTAACGGATAGAGCATATTATCCCTTCTTTCAGTTTGTCTGAGAGCTTATCACTTGCAAGAAAGCTCTAAAAAAGAAGCTGCAGCGGTTTTACACGAGCTCGTTTACACGGTTTGAGAAAGACCGTTGGAAATACATCACGGCCAGCAGCTGAGTTTGTGTCAACCTCATCTATAGCCAGTGTTACATCTTCTTTAATGCTGATATACTCAATTTTCGTCTCTTTGGTAACAGGTAAAGTGGCAAATAATTCTGCTGTTTTGTTCACTTGCCTGTGTCCCAGAGGTGTAGAGAACACACATTGGAACTGTTTGTTTAGTATTTCAGTTATCCTCATGGGGTTTCCTGTGAGGGAGCCATCTTTTTGGAAGGGGAGGCCTATCTTGCAGCATACTTAGGCAAACTGAAAGAAAGCTTTGTGATTCGACTTGATATTTTCTGTAACCCAAGCTTCTTTATCTGCTTTCTCTTTTTCATGAGACTGACGCAGACGTTTCTCAATCTCCAATAGCCTTCTCTCCAGACGAGACTTCCTACCACTTTTGGGATGCCTGCTCAGGCGGTTCGCCATCCTTGTCGTCATCTCATAAGAATCTTCCTTTCCCCAGGGATCCTGTTTTTGTGTATGTTGGCCCAGCATTCTTTGAAAAATTTGTTACGTATGGCTTGTATAATGGACATAAAACATCTTATTTCATGTCAATGTCTGGTGTGGAGAGACATTTAGGCCAATTCTATTTGAGGATCTCTTTCTCACTCAAATTCCAATTTGCTTTATGAAAATTTAGTTTGGAGAGATTTATAGTGCTTCGTATAAGCTGTATGTCTGCAGGTGCTTTTGGTCCACAAATAGACAGTTCTATTATGTTGTGTTCCGAGACCAGTGTCGATGTCGTTTTAACATTATGGATAACGTCCATATTGTTTGCGAAGCAGAAATCCAATAATATACTGGTTGGTTGCAGCACAATTTGCTCCATGAAAGAAGCATTGGTAAGGTGGAACAGGGACTCCGCCTGTGCTTGCTGGTGACGTGTCATTTCTGGGAGCATCTGGTCCCCATGCCATCCTACACTGACGAAGTTCAAGTCACCCACTGAATTTGAATAAGACGGCAGAACCTAGGGTGTGAGGTCCTCCAGGATGTACACAGCAACTCCACCATAACTCCTGTCCTTTCTATCTGAGCGTATGGCAACATATTATGGTATGTGTAATCTGCATCCCCTATATCATGTCTAAGATGCGTTTCTACAAGCGTCATGCATAGAGCTTGTTTCTATGCCGCAAGATCTCTCAGGAATGAGATTTTAGTTTTACAATTGGCATGCAACAGCCCGCCTGTATTTAGAGGAAATATTTTTGTGACGTGTGTGTTGGTGTCAGTGGTGGCCACCCTATATCTGTTGATAGTGGTGGCCTTGTGTGGTGGCGAGTGTAGTTCCAAGTTTTTGTTTGAAGCCAGGTCAGCTGCCGGACAATCTTTTGTGCCATGCACAAAAAGGATTGCTGTTCAGTTGTTGCTCTTTTCACATCTAAATAAAGAAAGAAAGAGCAGGAGGAAAGAAATCTTGCACCTGTCATCACACACATACACAAATACACATACCAAAACAAACAAGTATACACACACACACACACACACACACACACACACACACACACACGCACACACACACACAAACATACACACATGTATACAGGGTTTGGACAAAATAAAGGAAACACCTAAAAATTTCAAACAAATTTATTTAAACATGGGGTAGGACCGACTTTGGCAGTAATTACAGCTAGAATTCTACGAAGTATGAACTTGTACAAAGTTTGAATTGTTTCCAAAGAAATCTTTGTCCATTCTTCAGTTAAAACAGTCTCCGGTTCTTGTAGTGATAATGGTGAGGGATATCGACTTCTTAGTTGTTTTTCTAAAATGCACCATAAATGTTCAATAATATTGGGATCTGGGAACTGTGGTGGCCAGATAAGATGTTCAACTTCGTGCCATTCAGTAACAACTTTACCTGTGTAAATTGATGCATTATCATCCTGAAAGATTGCGTTTCCCTCCGGAAACAGTTTCGCAAACATAGGATGAATTTGATCAGATAAAATGCTTAAATAGTCTTGACTAATAATTCTGCCATGAAAGGAAACCATTGGGCCGACGGATTTCCAAGATATAGGCCCCCAGATCGTCACAGATTCTCCTCCATGTTTAACAGTTGGAAGAAGGCAGTCTGGATCAATGCTTCTTTTGGCTGTCTCCACACGTATGCTCGACCGGTGGTCTGAAATAAGGTAAAGGATGACTCGTCCGAGGAAATAACATTCTTCCACTGCTATAGGGACCAATTCTTTAGGTTTTTACTCCACTCTAAACGCTTTGCAACGTTTGTTTTTTAAAGTAGCGGTCTTTTTTATTGCAGCCCTCCTGTGAAATCCGGCTTTGTGCAGCTCCCGGCGAATAGTTTTTGTGGAAATTGGGTTCTCGAGGTGGTCATTAAGCTCTGCAGTAATTTTGGGAGCTGTACTTTTGTGATCCTTTCTAACAATTCACATAAGAGTCCGACAGTCCCTATATGAAAGTTTTGGTGTTTTCCTTTTTCCCAGAGTTTTGTTTCGACGAGGAGGTTTTTCCTTCTTTCTCAAAGGCTGTCATTACTTTCGAGACAGTATTTCTTGATCCACCAAACATTTCGGCTGTTTTCATAACGCTAGCTCCTGTCTTACGAGCACCAACAATTTGACCTCTTTGAAAGTCCGATAGATCTGTCATTTTAACAGATGTATTAGTATAAAGATCGGGAAGGGAAAAAGTCTTTAACGTTTCGAGCCTATGCTCTTCCACAGAAAGGAACACAGAAAGGAACAATGAAAGAAACAAGGAGAGAAAAAAAGAATGTGTAGTGGCTAGCGATCTATGTGTATATATATATATATATATATATATATATATATATATGTATGTATGTATGTATGTATGTATGTATGTATGTACATATATATATGTATATATGTATATATATGTATATATGTATATATAGGATCTTATCGGCCTGGCTGCCAGCATAAATTCTGTTCGAATTGATTTCATATTCAGTGTAATGATACACTTTTATAGGCTAATTAATGACGTGAAAGTAATTTTCGTAATAAATCAATAAATAGAGTTATTAGCAATTAAAGTTTGAAAATTTTGGTAATTTTGAGTCAATCGTAAGCCACAGATACGTTCCTGCCTGTTTCGATAGTGATAAGTGGAATATGAGAACTATTTTGTCTCTCAACGTGCCTGTTGTTATAAGTAACAAGCGAATCCGAGCAGTCTTTGAAAAGTCTTTTATCTGCAAGGAAGCACATGCTGACAAATTTTTACGCTTGCGTTCTGTGTTCTGTGTGACTATGGCAGCAACCTCCGGTAACTTCACTTCTATTATGGAAACATTGAAAACCTAGGAGGATATTTTTAAAATTAAAACTGAAAGTAAAATGTTTCTTTTTTTAATACTTAAATGTTTGTTTTTAAGCATATTTTGTTCACTCTTATTTTCATATACAACTTATAAACATGTACATCTTATGGAACGTTGTTAAGATTTTGCCGGCAAATTTTTAAATTAATATAACCATTTATTTACATAAAAGAAAATTACTGGAGAACTTTCGTCTACTTCTCCCAGATCTTTCTGTTAAAAATTATGTGTTTATCGCATGTAACGTGTTGTTTATCGTATTTGCATTAGATGCATATTGAATGCTTAAATGTTTGTTTACTCGTTTCTTTTTTGTCATTGAGCATTGAAGTGATTGTGTTGCGTGCTAAAAATAAGGGCTAAATCAGATTTTTTTTAGAAAAATATTCTAAATTAACATAAACATTTGTCTACATGAAAGAAAATTACCGGATATATAACAGGTGTTGCTTACAGATATTGAGAACACGTGCTATTTTCAGGACGTTCACGACAAAATGTGCACTCACGCAAAAAATTACAGCTTCCAAATCCTGTTTTTTAAAACATTTTTCTGGAAAAAAATGAAGTAACTCCAGAAATTCAGTTTGGCCAAGTGTACTATTGTGCCAAATTTTAAAACTTTCGGTAAATTGAACTTATGAAATGCTAACAGCCAAACCGATAGGATCCTGTATATGTATATATATATATATATATATATATATATATATATATATATATATATATATATATATATATATATATATATATATATATATATATATGTGTGTGTGTGTATGTGTGTGTGTATGTGTGTGTGTATGTGTGTGTGTGTGTGTGTGTGTGTGTGTGTGTGTGTGTATACACACACACACACACACACACACATACATATATATATATATATATATATATATACTCACAGACGCACACACACACAAACACACACACACATACACATACATATATACGTACATACATTCATACATACATACATACATACATACATACATATGTATACAGGGTGTCCCAAAAGTCTCTGATGGGTTTCAATTTTTAATAACTTGCTTAACTTTACAAATGAATGCATGAAATTGTGATCCAATATAAAGGACACAATGGCAATTAATATGCACAAGTCACAGTTTGCAACACCAAAACATCACATATAAAAAGGACTTCGTTTAAATGCCATCGCTTAAATGATAGCCATTTTCGGCTTCGTCCACCCGTGCTCTTTCCAAAAATTGCACCATAACAAAATGAAGAGTTTCAGACCTCACTTCTCTGATTTATCTATTTAGGATTTACGTCAACAAACCGGAGATTCTGGGGTAACTGAAGGAGAACATCAATAGAGAAATCAAAGTAGTCGGATCTGAAACTCTTGAGGGTGTTATGGTGCAAGTTCTGAAAAGAGCACGGGCGTGCAAAGCCGAAAATGGCTATCATTTAAGCGATGTCATTTTTCTTATGTGATGTGGTGGTGTTGCAAAAGTTGACTCAGTCATTTTAATTTTCATTGAGATCTTTATATTGTATCAGAATTTCATGCTTTTATTTATAAAGTTAAAGAAGTTAGTAAAAATTGGAACCCATCATTGACTTTTGGGAGACCCTGCATGTATGTATGTATGTATGTATGTATGTATGTATGTATGTATGTATGTATGTATATTTATTTATATTAAGGGCATTACTATACATAAATGCTTCATGATAGAGGGACTCTTAAAGTCAAAACTACCATAATAAACACATTTTACCGAACGCGAGGGAATGCAACACTCCAAGCGAGCATTCCCTCACGTTCGGTACAATGTATTTATTATGGTAGTTTTAACTTTAAGAATCCCTCGTGGTGTGAGGTATTTATGTATTGTAATGCCCTTAATATAAATAAATATATTTAAAGGCAATAATTAATAATTTTTCCCATAAGAGGTTTTTCACGCTGACTACTTAATAAATTCCTATAAAGATTTTATCCTATTTTTAAATTATATACATACATACATACATACATATATATATATATATATATATATATATATATATATATATATATATATATATATATATATATATATATATATATATATATATATATATATATATATATATATATACAAGAATAAGGGCAGGGAATCGTCAATTAATAATAGAATTAATAATTAACAATTTTGCCAAGTAGTTCAGTATGAAAAAACCTTTATCGGTAAAACCATTTATCATCATAAATATACAGGGATTAGCATTGAGTTGCTTCTCCAACATACTGAAAATTTAGAAATAGCAGTCAAAGAACTACTGATTCTAAACTACAATTTTTTCTCTAAACGGATGGCGATATTTACGGCACACATAGAACAAAAAACCGGAGGGAAAAGCATAAACAAAACAAGTCTTTAGTCAATCGGATACGATCGTTTCATGGTTAAGAGAATGAAAATTTCTCTATTCCAAATCTTCAGTCCGATATTCTGATAAATTTGAAAGTGTCTCTAAAAAAATTCACGGTAATTTTTGGCCATGCGACACCAAAAATCAACGATAAGAAAGGCACTTACGAATTCATCGGCTAGTGAGTTCATCGGCTAGTGGAATAGAGAAATTTTCATTCTCTTAACCATGAAACGATCGTATCCGATTAACTAAAGACTTGTTTTGTTTATGCTTTTCCCTCCGGTTTTTTGTTCTATGTGTGCCACAAATATCGCCATCCGTTTAGAGAAAAAATTGTAGTTTAGAATCAGTAGTTCTTTGACTGCTATTTCTAAATTTTCAGTATGTTGGAGAAGCAACTCAATGCTAATCCCTGTATATTTATGATGATAAATGGTTTTACCGATAAAGGTTTTTTTCATACTGAACTACTTGGCAAAATTGTTAATTATTAATTCTATTATTAATTGACGATTCCCTGCCCTTATTCTTGTATATTTTATATTTGATACCTCTAAGTTAGATGGTTAAACCGTAATCCCTCCACACGGGACTTTTTTTCATACGGGACTATTTGTGACGCACATGAAATAGATTTCTTTGAGGTGGGATGCCTGAACTCACTAGCCGATGAATTCGTAAGTGCCTTTCTTATCGTTGATTTTTGGTGTCGCATGGCCAAAAATTACCGTGAATTTTTTTAGAGACACTTTCAAATTTATCAGAATATCGGACTGAAGATTTGGAATAGAGAAATTTTCATTCTCTTAACCATTAAACGATCGTATCCGATTAACTAAAGACTTGTTTTGTTTATGCTTTTCCCTCCGGTTTTGTTCTATGTGTGCCATAAATATCGCCATCCGTTTAGAGAAAAATTTGTAGTTTAGAATCAGTAGTTCTTTGACTGCTATTTCTAAATTTTCAGTATGTTGGAGAAGCAACTCAATGCTAATCCCTGTATATTTATGATTATATATATATATATATATATATAGATATATATATATATATATAGATATATATATATAGCTGCTCAATTGCTGAAATATGTAATGTTGACAGAAAAATACGAAACTTGTTGACAATGCATAGAATACATCACTCTAGGGCAGATGTAGAACGACTTTATCTCCCAAGAAAAGAGGGTGGCTGTGGACTTTTACAACTGGAACTAACAATGAAGATTGCCACTATTAACCTAAACAACTACCTGAAAAACTCTGATGACTTCATGTTAAAACTTGTCTCAAAATATGAAAACAAGAAAGTAACAAAACAGGCAAACGAATATCTAAGTGAATTCCAAATACAAATTCCAAAGTTAGACGTACTAACAAGCGCAGAAAAAGCTAAGTGTATGAAAAGAGAACTAATAATGCCGATGTTGACAAAGGCCTTACTCATCAATGGTTAGTGACTTCTAGCTTAAAATCTGAAACAGAAGGGTTTCTCATAGCAGCCCAAGATCAATGCCTACCTACAAGGAACTACCCGGCCAACATATTAAAGAACGACAGGTGCCAAACATGTGTATGTCAACAACACAATGAAACCATTGATCATGTCGTCTCTAAGTGCAGACGTCTTGCGCCTACAGAGTATCTCAACAGGCATGATAGAGCAGCATAGTATATTCACTGGGAAATTTGCAAAAACCTGGACCTGCCCCGTGATAAAAAAAAAAAACTAGTGAGAATACAAACCACATCCAGTGCTTGTATACTGGAACTTCACCATTCAAACTGACAGAAAGATAGATGCAAATAGGCCAGAAGTTGGCAAAATGTGGAACCTGAAGACTAAAATAATACCTGTTGTCATAGGTTTCCTAGGAATGATAGTAAACGGTGCTGATTGTTACCTTGCTCAGATTCCAGGAAACCCCAAAATGACAGAAATTCAAAAATAGTGGTCATGGTAACTGCCCATATCTACGTAAAATACTCTCTGTATAATCTCAAATGTTAAAACAAACTTTCCTTAATGTTTCCTTTACCATTCTCTAGAACAATACCATATGCAAAAGACCCTAGGCATAATACCAGCTTGAACTTCTAACTTGTCTCCCGAGGTCTCTGAGTGAGACTTGGAATCAATTTGTACAAATACTAAGCAAAATGAAACATATAATAACAATAATAATAATAATAATAATAATAATAATAATAATAATAATAATAATAATAATAATAATAATAATAATAATAATAATAATGGTCTCAAATTTTGACACTAGACCATCAAATTTTGGGGGAATGTGGTAAGTCGATTACCTCGACTCCAGTACGTGACTGGTTCTTTATTTTATAGGACCCCGAAAGGATGAATGTTAAAATTGAACCCGACTGGAGTTGAACTCAGAACATAAAAGAAGAGGATCAAGACAACTATATTGCTCTCAGGACTCAACTGGTAATTGTTCTATCGACACTAAAATGACTTAGACTGTAAGGGATTGGAACAAACACCACGGGGCATTTCATCTGACGAGCTAACGATTCTGCAAGCTAAATAATAACAATGAGGAGCAGGAGGTGCAGGAGGGGTGGGAGGAACAGCAGGAGGAGCACCAGAAGAAGAAGAAGAAGAAGAAGAAGAAGAAGAAGAAGAAGAAGAAGAAGAAGAAGACGAAGAAGAAGAAGAAGAAGAAGAAGAAGAAGAAGAAGAAGAAGAAGAAGAAGAAGAAGAAGAAGAAGAAGAAGAAGAAGAAGAAATAAAGAGATGGTAGAACTTTAAGAAATGAGAGAAAAGAAACTTAGTGATGATGATGATGATGAAGAGGAGGCCAACGGTGGCGACGAGTATGAAGTAGAGCAGAAGGTAGAAGTATGGGAGACAGTAAAAGGTGTGAGAGAAATGAAGACGTGAAGTACGTGGAATTAATACCAAGATGTCTAAGAGTCTTGAAGAGATGCTGGAGATCATGAAGATGTGGCCGACAGGAAAATGTGACTGTCATACAAGATGTCTGTGTATATATGAGTGAGTGAGGTTTTAAATCAATATGGTAGATGTAAGGAGAGACGACACTGTGTGTATGTGTACGCGTGCGCGTGTCGCTATTCATGTACGTGTTTGTGATTACATCTGTCTCAATCGGTCTACGTTATTATTATGTACTTCTATGCACGTTTGTGTCCCTTTGGTGTATGCATGTGCGTGTGGTAGTGCGCACGTACGTGTATCTGCATCTATCTGGTGTGTGTGGGTATGAGTTTGCGTTTCCCTTTGAAAGTGTTTGCGCGCGCTTACTTTTCCATCTCTTTTGGTGTGTATGTACGTGATTGTATGTATCTGTATAATTATGAGTGTATGCCTCTGTACTGGTGCATGTACCAGTGTGAACGTGCATTCGTTGGTGTTCGTGTATGAAAGTACATTTCTTGAAATGTCAGTGTAGTTGCATCATTTTGGTGATGCATATGCGTGTATGTATTGCTGGATGTACTTCTGTCAATGCTTTTTGTGCGTTTCTATTAGTGCGTGGGTTTCTTCAAGTGTACGGTTAGGTGAGGGCGCAGAAATATTTTGTTTGTGCATGTAAGTATTAGCTTATGTGAAGTTGTGTCCATATGTAGTAGTTGTTATGAGTTAATGAGATTGGCAAGTTAGTAGGAAAGAGATAATAGAGGTGGTCTAAAGAAACGTTATCAATAGAGAGGAAGAGGCTGGAAAGTACATGCAACGACATATAAATGAGAAAAAGAGACTCTGAGATGTGTAGGAATACTAACGAACATTATATATGTGTGTGTGCGCGTCATTAGGTGTTGTTCTGAGAGTGACTGACAGATAAAGGATAGTGAGAGACAGAGAGGTGATACATGTATACACACTTTCATACATGCATATATACATCTATACACATACATCCACATACATATGTATGTGTATCTACATATATATACATATAAATGCAAACATGAATAGATGTGGGTGTGTATATATATATATATATATATATATATATACATACACACACACACACACACACACACACACATATACATATATATATATATATATATATATATATATATATATATATATATATATATATATATATATATATATATGTATATATATATATATACATATATATATAGGTAAATAGATATATACATACATATATACTTACAACCGCACATACATTCATACAGGCATTTATACATACATTCATACATACTCATATACATAATGAATAAAATAAACACAAATTACTTAGCAGAATATATTTGAATTGAAATGTAACTGATAAAATAGAGCAACGAGAATTTACAAAGAATTACAAATTATTCGAAGTTACAGTTGAACTCATTAATAATATTTATGACGAAATTTTTCCGTTTGAACTGAAAAAAAAGACATCGGCAAACACTATAAATTTAGACATGTTTGTCTGCCTTACCAATTTTTCTGGATCTTGTTTCGGTTGTAAAGAACACATTGGTTTTCTAATAAACAAATTTTTATGGCTGACAAACACAGCAATCGGCCACACGGAAACTTCAAAATCAGCTGAAACAGAGTAATTTACCCTATTCTTAAATGTATAAGTGCGTGTGATCGCTTGTGTGTCACTGTGTGAGTATATGTGTATATGTATGTATGTTTGTATGAATGTGTGTGTGTATATATATATATAGGTCACTATCCCATATGTCGAACCTCTGTTTGCCGAAGGCAACACTCTCCATAGAACTGCAGAAGACATGGTTGAGTTTCTGCAGAAACAATACTGCTTCAGCAATCCTAGTATAGTTAACCTGGCCAACATATATGAAAAAAAAACCCACAGCACACCCTTTCTGACATATCATTTGACGCCTTTCAGCTATCATAGCAGCTATTACCAAAATAAAGAACAACTAACTGCAGGCCCCGATAGGTTCCCCGCTAGAGTCCTGAAGGAGTGTTGGTTCCAGTTAGCTCTCCCCTTAGCTACTCTCTGGTGAAAATCCCTGAAAATTTCCTTTCCCAGGCGATTACCCCAGTTTTCAAGAAAGGCAAAATGCCACTCGCCATGAACTACCGACCGATCTCACCTATCTCTCATATCATCAAGAGTGTAGTGAGATCTCAAGTAACTCACTTCTTGGAATCTAACAGCCTGATTATTCCTAACAGGCATGGCTTCCGCAATGGAAGGGACTGTTTAACACAGCTCTTGCATCATTTCAATGACATCTTAAAGGGCATAGGAGAGGGCTCCAATGCAGATGTCATATACTTTGACTTCCGCAAAGCCTTTGACAGGGTTAAAGAAAGTCCAGCATTGTACTCCGAGGAAAACTGTTAAGTTGGATTAAATGTTTTCTAATGAACAGAACACAACATGTAGTGATTGATGGTGTCCGATCGACCTCAGACAGGGTTATAAATGGAGTCCCACAAGGCACTGTTAGGTCCACTCCGTTTCATAATTTATAATAACGACATCACAGACGTCATTAAATACAGTTGTATGCATATTTTCGCAGATGACTCTAAGTTACCGAAGGTTGTTGAAGACTAGACAAATCATCAATCTGTTTAGCTGTTATCCAATGGGCAGAAAAACATAATATCCAGCTAAACGAGAAAAGATTCAACCTAGTCCACTTCGGTAAAGAGACTGCATTCCAACAATCATACACTCTTCCCTCGGCCGAAACCCTCGTAGCATCCAGCAATTCAATACTGCTAGAGACCTGGGTGTTACTGTTGGCAACAAAATAAGCTAGAGAGCTCACATAAACAGCAAAGGTGTCATGACTCGCAGGGCGTGCTTCCGGACCCTCAGGGCTTTCCGGTCTAGAGCCCCCCCCCCTACCATTATCCTACTTGCCTCTACTTTTGCTTGCCCTCACCTTGAATACTGTTGTCCGCTGCGATCCCCCCACACGATACAGAATATTATGAAAATTGAAGCTTCCCAGAGATCAATCACCAAAAAATAAGTGACATGACAATCTTTGGTATTGAGATCAACTCAAAAAACTCAGACTTTACTCCCTCCAACGCCGCCGTGAGCGCTATATCATCTGTATAATGTGGAAAATATTCATCAACATTGCACAGATGATATAGGTATCATCTTTAAAATTCATCCAAGGCCTGATCTCCCGTGCCATCCGTCCACTGCAGAAATCATGCTCGTGTCGTATCACAACACTCCGACAGAACTATTTCACCTCAACCAGCCCTGCTCTCTTCAACATCGTGCCAGCCCACATACAGGAGGAAAGTGATTTCACGGCATTCAAACGGTTCCTCGATGATTATCTCCAACAAATACCAGACAAACCACCCATACCGTGATATGTCTCTGAAAGCAATAACTCTCTGCTCGAATGGGCTACGGTGCCCAAGAGCTGACTGTGTGTCTCTTCCAGGTGTTGCTATTAAATTAGACATGGCCTGGGCCAACTTCGGCCGAAACATATCTAAGTAATCAAAGTAATCTAAGTTTACATATATGCGTATAAATATATATATATATATATATATATATATATATATATATACACCGACACACTGAGACACGGACACGGACACACACACATATGCCCATCTGTGTACCATACTTAATACAAATTCATCACGAAAAGCCTAATTAACTATTCTTCCAGAGATAATATCTCTTATGAACACATTGTATTTAGAAACACAAATATATCAGTAACAGATGAAATGTGGAGAGAATGTTATATGCTCGTTTATACGTTTGCCGGGCATTGGCAGTAGTGTATACATCCTACCAACCGTATGATAAAACAAAATCTGTCATCACTCATATAGGAAAACAATAATTGAGAAATCACCTGAGTTACAATTAGGTGGTCGGCTGAATGAAAATTCTTTATGTGCATCATAAGCAGTATCATATTTAGTGTATCGTACTTAATGCACATACATCTGTCGCGAGTTGTGTTGTTGTGTTTCTGTCATATTGGGAGTTGTATCAGTCATGGTATGAGATTAGGCGTATATTACAAAGCAAGCTTGCGAACATTTAACAATGGATTTTATTAATGGAAGTTTAAGCATGTATACATATATAAGTTATCAAATCTTCACTAAGTAGCGAGACTAGGAATTAGGATTCAATTTAATTGCATTTGTTCGGCCGTTAGTTAGATGAAAGATGAGAGACACCGTAACTTGTAATATTTACTTGGTTTGATAGGCGTGAGCTGAGGTATGTCCTGTTTCAAAATGTTATCAAAGTTCTGCCCGGGTCTGGTTTATGGTATGAGGTGAGATCTGTGTTCTCTTGGTAATCTTGAGCCTCTGCTCGGTAAGACGGGAGGTATATGTGAATCCTTCAGCTACCCTCAACACTCAGCGCTTAGATCTTCTCACAAAAGGAAAGCGCACGAATCTCAAGAACATTCGAGATAGTGTTTGCGACATAACTTCACGCTGATTGATTAATATATAGGATATTCACGTGAAACTCGAATTGTCCGGTTGTAGCTTATTCATGATAGCGAACTGAAATCTTTGAGGGAAATCATTTGTGTATAAATATTTAAGCACGTGCAAACACTCAAGTAGTACATGTACATTTATCTTGATGCACAAAGAGCCTATATACACACATGTAGCACACTACATATGCATATAAACAAACACGTATGCGACAACGTACGCACACACAAACACACATAAATACTCATATGTACACACACACACACACACACACACACACACACACACACACACGCATACACATATATACACACATGCACACATACATATATAGACATATACAAGCAAACTCTTAACTCGGAATTCAAGAGACCAAAAATTCAAAGAGTTCTTAACAAGTCTAATATAGATAACTTCAGAGTTAATAGTATTTTTTCTTAAAGATTTAATGTTTTACCAAAGAATCTCTGCTTTCATTAATACGAATAGCTCTTCAGAAACTACAGTTTTTTAATCTATTAACGTCGTTATAACATTCCTTTGCGATTCAAATAACAGGAACAAATTTGATTTATGGTAGCTAAAGTAATTTCTCTTATGCTATGACGTAAAAGTATTAGAGGTAGAAAATCTAATAAAACAATGTCGTTCATTGGTGTAAGTGTATTCGGATATTTAAATATTCATACACACTTACTAGCATAATAATATAAGAAATTAAAAACATAAAGAAAATGAAGTAGTAACAATAAAATAATAAATCAATACCAATATATTATGAACAATTGAAAAATATTAGAAAATCCAGCAATATATTTCGGTATGTGGTGAAGCAACTGTTGCTGATCTTTTAATTATGTTGCTGATCCCTTTATATATATAAAGGGAAATCATTTGTGTATATATATTTAAGCACGTGCAAACTTCGTCAGTTACGACGATGAGGGTCCAGCTGACACATCAACGGAACAGCTTGCTCGTGAAATTAACGTGCAAGTTGTTGAGCACACCACAGACACGTGTACGCTTAACGTAGTTCTCGTGGAGATTCAGCATGACACAGAGTGTGAAAATTTTGGCCCTTTGAAATACAGGTCTTACTCATTTTTGCCAGGTGAGTGGACTGGAGCAAAGTGAAATAAAGTGTCTTGCTCAAGGGCACAACGCGTCGCCGGGAATTGAACTCACAACCTTACGATCGTGAGCCGAATATTCCAACCACTAAGTCACGCGCCTTCACCTATATATATATATATATATATATATATATATATATATATATATATATATATATATATATATATATATATATATATATATATATATATATATATATATATATATATATATATATATATACATAATTAAGGGATCAGCAACAGTTGCTTCACCACATACCGAAATTTAGAAATAGCAGTTAAAGTGCTAATTCTACTACTAAAATAAGTCTCCAACAGATAGCAATACCGATAATGGTTTTTTTACATACCAAACTACTTGGTAAAAATAATTAATTATTGATTTATTAATAAATTAATAATCCTTTACCCTATATCTGTAATGAGTATGTATATATATGTAATATGTGACAACTATTTGGTTGTCATAATAAAACTCAGAGTTTCGGATACCGGGGCTGAAGTCTGCTCCGGCATCTCATCAGTTATTAAGACTCATTCTTTTGTTGTCATATTATTATTATTAATATATATATATATATATATATATATATATATATATATATATATATATATATATATATGTATATATATATAGTAGATACTTAATAGCCACACAATTAAAATTATATATTCATGCCCCAACCCTACTCAATGTAAAGTCTATAGCAGTAAGGAACCGATGCCTGTGCACATACAAAGATAATTCTAAACGTCCTATATTGTTTACGAAGCACCAGTACCGACAAATTTTAACAAGGACAGGCAGAGACAAAACGTTATATAGGATCCCGGAAAAGAAAACTTAAATTTAGATCCACCTACCGGCTGTCTACCTAAAAACAATCTGAAAAGAGACATGCAACAACCATCCCGGCATTAATCTAAAGATTAAGGACAATAACATCAAATTGAAGATCCTTTCTATAATCAAGCATTCTATTAAAATTGAAGAAGATGTCCCGTTCGCTCGTTCGAAAAACTGAATCATAAAAAGAAAACATGGGAACCTCCAGAGATTGTATAAATACGAAGAACGTGGCTCAACATCTTCAAACAACCGTTATTCAAGGACCTTTTAAGCGGGATGAGCTACTCGACCTGAAGAGTATTCTAACTGGGCCCCGCCTACAAGGTCATGCGTTATTAATCTTGATATGAGATCACCATGTTACGCACATATGGTTATGATGCACGTGCCTGGTGTACCCTTATCAGACGGGTAGTCATGATGGGTATAATGGGCTTCGTATATTTTACCCAGGTGTCACTTTGATGCACTGCTATCTCACTCAAGAAGAAGAAGAAGAAGAAGAAGAAGAAGAAGAAGAAGAAGAAGAAGAAGAAGAAGAAGAAGAAGAAGAAGAAGAAGAAGAAGAAGAAGAACAACAACAACAACAACAACAACAACAACAACAACAACAAAAATAAGAACAAGAACAAGAACAAGAACAAGAAGAACAACAACAACAACAATGAAGTGCCGGATTGGTGTCTGGCGATGTTGAGTCTTTTTAATTGGTAGTGGTTCTCTTCCGCCTTGCAACACCTCCACAGATGGTACCTCAAAAAAACACCAGTGGTTATGTCATATCATCACTATAACCTACAATATGAGCGAAAATGTCAAATGAAATGTATTAAATAACGGCGTGAATGAGGTTGGAACTGATAACTATGAAGTATCCTTTTGCACAGCAAGATAATTCTTGGTCGTCAATCTAGCTACTGCAGACAAAAGAAAAGAGGAAAGTTCGACTAGAGCAGACTGAATGCAACTGTGCTGGAATGTTACATCCGAAGTGAACCTTGCAGATTTGGCTATATGGAGAGAATAAGAGAGATACGGTTCGAAAAGGGAATGTTTGATATAACCTGACAGAAATTGAGTGACCAAGTGAGACCAAAAATTAAGAAAGGCTGATTGATATATGTATAGTGGATGTCAATGACACTGAAACCAGAGACATGGAAGTTCAGTATTGTGAGGCTGCTGACTATGCACAAAGAATCAGAACAACTTTTCTTATGAAGAGTTCTTCATTGCTAGTAGATTACATGATATTATCAAGTCAGATGAAAGAAAAAGATTACCATCAAAAAAAAATATATAATGGAAAACCCAACAATCAAAAAGGCGCAGATAGTTAGTCATGTTTTGAACAAGATAACAAATAATGGTATTATAATGATCAACAACTTAATGTAAGCTGCAGCAGTGATAGTAACAGAAGGACTTGGAGTGAAAAATATCATAACTTTAAAAGAAAGAAAGAGTACCCAGGTAGAAAAGGCGATTGCAGGGACAGGTAAACCAGTTGCGAAAAGACCTCGCAGAATAGAGAGTCTGGGCAACAGGAATAAGATAAAAACTTAGATTCCCTGAAGCAATCCAAAGAATGTACTGACTGAAATAAAAAGGATATAGGAGAGTAATAGAAGAATTAAAACAAAAGATAAAAGCAAAAGCTGCCAAGATCAAGAGATACAACGATAGAATTGAACACTTTAGACAATATGAATTGTTCGAAACAGATCAAAGTAGATTTTGCAAGGAACTAAACGGAGATGTTACAGTAAATGGACCATCTAACATGGTAGACACAAAGCAATTCTGGGGAGACATTTGGACCCAAGAAGTGAAGCACAACGGTAATGCAGAGTGGTTAAAAATATAAAGACAAATAACGCAAGTTTGGCCAAAACAAAGGAACACAGAGATCACAGGAGAAAAGCTGAAATTTATCTTGAAAAGGATGTCAAACTGGAAATCTCCTGGACTATATTAGTCCAAGGAATTTGACTAATAAGTTTCTCTGCTCTTCATGATAAAATAAGCACGCAACTAAGCATTGATACAGGTGATGTCCCCGAATATATGACGAAAGGCAGGGCGGTGTTGATAGTGAAAGGTCAAAAGAAAGGAAATATAGCAAGTAACTACAGATATGGAAGTTGTTGACAGGTGTTATTACAAACGATACCTATAAATATCTTGAGAAGGGAGATCTATTGCCAAAAGACTGGAAAGGTTATAGAAAAGGCCTAAGGGCTCAAACAACCATAGTACATAGATGAACAAGTCTAAAACAAATATCAGTTTCAGAGATGATCCATGTGAAATAAATGCATCAGCCTTCCATTAATAACACTGGCTTACAAATTTTTTTTTTTTTTTTTTGCTCTGAGCCAAGAATGTGAATAAGCGTGTTTTTTTTTTTTTTTTACTAATTTTGATGTGGTGATTTCAATTTTCTGAACAGTTTTGCTCTATCACCTCTAGTTTTTTCACATATCCCATTTTAATTATATTGCATATAAATTCAAAATATAATGTGTTTATTTCATCTGTTACAAAGGGATATTGCAGAAAAAACAACATAAATACAGAACATAGATGGAACTAAATTACTTGAATAATACAATGCACACATAGATGAACAAGTCTTCCGAGAAGTCAAATGTAAGAAGAAAAACTTAACAACTGCATGGATTGATTGCCAAAAGGCATAACGTGCCACACTCATAGATCCAAGGATGCCTCAGTATATTTGGTATAGTAGAGAATGTTGTTCGGCTCTTACACAACAGTATGTGAAATGGAAAACTGAGCTAACATCAGGTCAAAATAAGTTAGATGTGGTACTGGTTGTACTTGACAGCTTTCAAAAGAAGCTCCATATTGCCACACGATTCTTTCAGATGGATTGAGTTGGCAATGAGAATGCTGGGATATTTTTTCTTTGTGCAGGAGCACAGCCTGCAAACTTCGCAGGGAAGACTCTAGGAAAAGACGCTAGTCTGAGGAATTGTGTGAGAAACCAAGGAAGGTGAACAAGCTAGAAACATTTATTTGTACAATAGCACAACTTGTTTTCCATGTCGAAGAGTGAAGCAAAGTCCTGGTTCTGTGTCCTGAAGCTGGTGATCCTTACATTTGTCTTGACCAGGTTCCACTGCTTAAACCTGGATGCCAGGAGTTCTGACTGCTGCTTATATAGATACATATCACAGGCATGTCATTCAGGTCTTCCTGCATGATCCAGTGGGGCTCATTGCCACTTACTCCTGAATAAACAGAGACATTGTCTTTAGAAGAGATCGATTTGGCAGAATCTTCTGAAGGCACTTTTTCATCTAATGAAGCAAGAAGATCCTTATTTACTGAGAGTGTAGGGACGGAGAGATAATCTGAGTAGGAACAGGTCTCATAGCCGAGGGAAGGTTGAGATATCTGATCTTGTTTCCAGAAGAAGTATTGAAACCTGTTATATTTATTAGACAAAAATAACAATCATCTGCATGGCTTCGTGGCTCTCTCCAGACCATTGGGACAGCAAAGTTGAAGGCTGCTTTTTTGCCGATAAACTATGCAATTAATACGTTGTAGCAGGGTTTACAACAGCTATGTGAGCCCCAGGATTTGTCCTGATCTTCAATTTTACAGTCAAAATAATGTATGTAAGCAGTTTTCATATAATTGTTCGGCGCTGTGCAACTGTCGTGAAATCCCCCCACACTTAGCAGAATGAATTTGCCTTGTTGATGCATCCTTGGTGTTCTGAAGTTCCTGAAGCCATTGTAGAGATATGTATCGTCTGTATCACAAAATAAAATTGGAATACAAAATAAAAATTGATCATATATATGGTTACGTGAATTGTCGCAAAATCATAATAATGTATATCGCAAAAACTAGATGTGATGAGTGAAAACTGGTTTTATATCTGACATCAGCATCCCAAAATTAGGCTAGAGCAACTATTTTTTATGTTTGCCTCATTTTCTCTGTAAACTAGTGTAATGAGAGGGAAAGTCTTCAAGTAAGTCAGAAGAGATTAAACTCCCAGGTGAGTAAATACATGGTGGGGGGTGTCTAATACAATATTCTGATGCTTTCCCGAAATGAACTAAAGAAAAACTAAGAGCTATAGACTGTAAAACCAAAAGGATAATGACCATTATAGGCCATTACCTCCTGTAGACAGTGTTGATGTGTTATACTTATCATGAAAAGAAAGAGAGAGAGGACTGATAGAAGACTGAGCAGAGATGGCAGAACATGTTGTAGAAGAGCATGTGAGAAATAGTATAGAAAACATTGATTTCCGTAGCAGAAAAGAAAAGAAGGTCGTGAAGAGTGAAAAAGAATACAAGAAAAGAAGAAAACAAGAACAAGAAAGAAACGTCTGATGAAAAGAGTTCCACGGTCAGCATCTCAGGAATTTGCAACAGATATAGTTACAGAAGGGAGAACTCAAGAAAGAAACGAACGAGTTGATTATGACCACCCCAAACTACTCATTGCAGAATGTGTTACAAGAAGGATGAGGTCGTTTTGCACATAATATATACTTGTAGTTCTTTGGTTCAGAAAGAAGATAAACGCAGACACGATTGTGTAACCAAGATATTGCACTTGGATATATTACATCAAAAGGAGTTTTGAAGTAAGCTGAAAATTGTACCGATACCAACTGGAGAATGTGACAGAGAATGATCAGTTTAAAGTCTTGACGGGACTATACTATACAGGCTGACCATGAAACTCAAGCAAAACGTCCAGATATTAACATTTTGGATAGGTGTCAAAAGAGTGATCGTCATAGATGTGATTGCGCATGTTGATATGAAAGTAGCGGTTAAAGAACAGAAATAAAATAGGAAAATATTAAAACTTAGCAAGGGAAATAGGTACGTAGTGAAGGGATTCTGCAAAAGTAATCCCAGTTGTTATAGAAGTCCTAGGTATTCTTATCAATATACTTGTTAGTTTCCTTATTCATATCAAAGTAACTGTGTTAATAGAGGTATCTGTTCAATTAGGAAGAGCAAGGATTGTTCGAAAGATCCCTGATATCTAAGGAAATTGGTTGTGACCCGGTATCAGGGACATAGATTCTAAATATAAAATTTATTCATAACATATGATGATGATGATGATGATCATCATCATCATCATCATCATCATCATCATCATCATCATCATGAGGATATTATGGAAAGTCAAAATAACTTAGGATTTGGGAAAAGGATATAGTCAGATAAATCATCACCTTATGGATGATAGAAAGCTTTATGTGAAAGCTTTATGAGAAAATTGCGAAGCAGCTTGAAAGAGTGCGATAAATTGAAATACCAAATGAGCAAACAATGAAATCAGTTGAAGGCACTGGAATAACTATTTGTGAATTCTTGAGACAGACGAAATAAAACGAAGAGTTGAAGTAAATTACAAGTAGAGAGTATACAAGGAGAAGGAGAAAAAAATATACAATCAAGGTCGGATTCAAGAAATGTTATTAAAGCGATAAATTCAACGTCAGTACCGCTTATCAAAAAAACGTTGACTATGTATGGAGCTCGCCTCAGAAAGCCGATATCAACCGGAGATCAAGGTGGAACAGGTTCAACTTAGATTGAAAGCACAGAAAAAGCATGTGAAGGTAGTAAAGATAGAAAAAGGGATCAAGGGTGAAAAAGAAGAAAAGAACAAGAATGAAATCCAAAAAGAACATGTAAAATAGACCGACGAGAAACCTTTATATGGTCAGTTCTGAAAGCCACGGAGGATGTTTATGGAATAAAATCATGGACTTGGTTGAAAAAGGAGGAAATTGAAAAAAGAATCGGAGAGCCTTATTTTAACAACTCAAGATCGAACAAACAATTTGAAAGAATATGTGAAAGAGGAGAATTTGTCGGAAAAAATCTAGATTATGTGGAAGTTGGGATGAAACAGTGGTACACACTCCTACAAAATGTCTAAAGTTAGCACAGAGACGATATAAGAAATGAAGGCATGATCGAGTTGTAATATTTTTACACTGGTAACTTTGTCTGAAGTGCAGGTTTGAAGCAGGGTACGTGGCAAAATCATCAGATAGAAAGAGTACTTGAATCGGAGACATGCACAATTTTGTGGGAGTTTCCAATTTAAATGGATCTGAAGATAGAGAATAACACGCCAGATATTACGATAATAGACAAAGAAAAGCGAATTTGCTTATTGATTGATCCATTATGTCCGTTTGATTCCAGGATTATGAAGAAATCAGATGAAAAGTTTAAAAATAACGACTCCTTAAAATTTGAGATTGCATTGATTTGGAACATGAAATCTGTAAAGACTGGGCCTGTGATAATTGGTGTATTGGGGACTATGATTGAGTCTTAGAAAAATAAGTAAGTGAAAATGGGCTAAAATGGACTGTACTGATTCAACAGAAAGGTCGCCTCTAATGAACAGGGAAGGTCATCAGAAGGGTTTTGAGCACTTGATGGCTTACTAAAACTATGTGGATATCTAGGATTACCCCTCACCTACATAGGTAACCAGTTACCTACATAAATTCCACCAGGGAAAAGATCAAAACTAAGAATGAGATGTGAAAATACGCATAAGCAGTATTGAAGGGGTAGTCAATCAATCAATCTGTCTATCTGTCTACCTCCCTACCTAAGTAACTAACTATTTATCCACCTAACTACCAACTTACCTACCTATAGGTAGGTAAGCATCTATCTATCGATCGATCGCTCGATCTATCTATCTATCTATCTATTTATCTATCTATCTATCTATCTCTATCTATCTATCTATCTATCTCTATCTATCTATCTATCTATCTATCTATCTATCTATCTATCTATCTATCTATCTATCTATCTATCTATCTGGACGGACGGTAGACGTGTCGGCTCTGTAAGTTTTGCCTTTTTCATGTTTTAAAAAGTTTGTTTGTAAAATTTATTTTATATACAAAGTTGTACAACAACTTGTAGACTCTCTGGTGCAAGTTTTTTGCGACGGAAATCTGCCCTGTGTGGCACATTTCCAGGATATAAAAACCAATCTCGGCTTTCTAGCCATTTTTTTTGAGACGATGGCGTCTTGTAGCCATGAAAATTTTTGTGAAACGAACGCTGCAGTCTGCAGTGTTCCGTTCGAAAAAGAATTTCCTAGTCTTCCTTCCTCACAGTTAAAGGAGAGAATGTAGAAAAAGAAAGACTCTGCTGCTACAGCAGTCTTGCCTGCCAACGTAACCAGTGACAACAACAACAACAACAACAACAACAACAACAGCAGCAGCAGCAGCAGCAGCAGCAACAACAACAACAAGGACACAAATGTCCTTGCTAACAAAACCACTGTCCTCACCACTGATACCACCACTACCACCACCACAACGAACTTTGCCGAGGCTTTGAAGCCTAGGAAAAGAATTTTGAATATATCGAAAGAGAAATTACTTGCATGCAAAAGCATGCTAAGTAAAAAGGACGTTACAGTCCATCTTCAAACGCCCGCGGACTTTAAGATAAACATCGAAAAGAAAACTATCATCTACAGAATCATTAATTTAAAGACAAAGACAGTGGAAAAATTCACTCAAGAAAATGTTGAGAGATGCTTGAAGCCGATTTGGTCTTACAAGACTTACATAACGAGAGGTTTGAAATTCGGAACGATAGAAGTAAGACTAGACAGCGAGCAGCGAGCGAAGGACCTCTCCACTAAGTCATTACAGCATGAGAACCTGCTCATGATCCCTACGTACCTTGGTCGTAGGGTTACGAAAATAAAAATTTCGAATGTGCCTCCTGAAATTGAGGAAGAATGGCTAGTATCTGCCATATGTCTAGGCATAGAGGAGGAGATAAACATACTAGAAGCATCTGCCGTTTGCAATCAAAACTGGATTGGCCAGGAATTTCAACTCCTGGTACAAATTGATCCAGCAAACTGGGAAAAAATTCCACATAGAATCCAATTAACTGAGGATTCAATTTTTCATGTTTTCGTCGAAGGCAGAAGGCCAGTTTGCTACGTTTGTAGTAGCAAAACTCACCTTCAAAAAACATGCCCAGTAGCCCAGAAGAAAAGGCAACAACAACGGCAACAATACAAAGAAAAACAACAACAACAACAACAGAAGCAACTACCAAATACCCCCAACAGAAAAACCTTACTACCAACACCACCAGCAACACAAAAAACAACAACAGAAATATCAGCAATAACCACAACAGAAAAGACAACAGAAACTGCAAAAACAGAAGAAAAAAAAGAAAATTCCAAGACTGCCTCTCCCTCCCCCATATCACATACACCACACATAAATAACAAGCAGCCAACATCAATAAAAACAGCAACACAAACATTCACAGAAACACACACAGACGCACAAAATTTGCCGTTACCTCTTTCTGACTCCTCAGATCTCCCATGATGATGGGAGATCTGAGGAGAGTGGGGAGGAGTGGAAAATAGCTACGAAAGGAAAGAGGAAGCGCAGTAAGAAGAAAACAAAACAAAATGCAAACACAAACAAAGCAGGGAGATTCACATCTCCCGAAAATACTACTAACACCAATAGTAATATAAAAAAAACAATGCTAAAAGCAATAGACAGTACAAACACAGAGTTGATGAATTACATCAACTCTAAAACAAACATCACAAATAACGATATCAAAACCAACAACCACCCACGTACAACACCGTCAAAACACATTAAAATTATTCATGTAACACCAGCATTACACAACACAATAAAATCCCTCTACCCCAACTCGGTAGGGGGATTCCAGAAATATTTGTGCAAGAAATTGTACAATAGCCTCCTTGGTGAAAAATCCAAGGAGGAAACAAAACTTTCTAACGGTAAGTAACACTCTGTTCTTTTGTTTTGTGCTTTAAAGCACACGTATAAATAGAATCATGGTGAAGATTGGTTGTGTGAATGTGCGTGGCTTAGGGTCCCCTTGGAAACAAGGGTACCTCTTAAATGACATCAAGTCACACAATTTGGATATCATAGCCATTAGTGAGACCAGACTCCATGAACCGCGGGCCCTAAAGTCCATGTTTGGCGGACAGTTTAACATTTATTTTTCTCCCTGTCTGCCGAGGATGGGCGGTAGTGGCACGGCGGTTCTTTTTCGCAAGAGTCTGGATCTCCAAGTAAAGACGATATTTACGGACCCGGAGGGTAGACTGGTTGTCCTAGATGTGGACGGCAGCGATGGAGGCGCTTTTCGGTTGCTAGCAGTTTATGTGCCTCCTTTAACAGGTCGGTCAGACTTCTTTCGACGTCTAGAAGTATTCCTGGGAACGTCTCGTCCCTTACTTTTAGTGGGGGATTGGAATGCTACCTTGGACACGCATCTAGACTACGTGGGGAGTGACAAAACTAGAAGGGGATGCAAAGGCCTCATAGACCTGCTCAGACGCTTCCAGTTGTCTGACAGGTACCGACTCGACCACCCAAATGTGCCAACGTGGACTTGGAGCAACCGCATTGGGTCGTCGAGATCGTATCTAAATAGGATAGTGTGTAGGACAAGAGATAGAGATAGTTTAGGATGTCCACAGTTCCACATAGTCAGCTACACGGATCACAAACTTGTGACGTGTACGCTAGACTTAGATAAGGCACATAGGCAGGGTCCCGGTTACTGGAAACTAAACGCGTCTTTCCCGTCGAGACAGGTTTTCAGAGACCGGATTAGCACGTTAGTAAAGAGGGCTTTGACGGGAGCCATCGTCAACAACAAATGGTGGTTTGCCCTCAAGAGAGCAGTAAGGGCGGAAGCAATAAGGTATAGCAGGGCACTAGCTGTAGAGAGGAACAGAGAAGAGGGGGAGCTAGTGATAACGTTAGAAGAGGCATTGCGAAGTGGCATCGCATCCGACGTTTTAGCGGCGAGGTTGGCCCTCGACCAACACTTCAATGCTAAACACGAAGGGTGTGCTGTCAGGGCAAGGATGCGTGCTCTGGGGAATGAAGGTGTTGGAGCCGCACGAGAGGCCCGGGTGGCGGAGGCGCAGCGGGGTAACAGAGCCACCATCCGGTCTCTGGTAGACGGACAGGGGCGCGAATTGCTCGAGCCGAGCAAGATGTGCGAGGCGTTTCAGCGGCATTTTGCCCGACTGTTCGGGAGGAGTGGCGAGCGAGAAGGCAGGGTGGACTTTAGTGCCTACCTGCACAGCTTGCCACGACTCTCGGCAAGAGAGGCGGAGTGCTGCGAAGGGGTCATCACGGCGGAGGAGGTGAGGGACGCGATGGCGGGTTGCTCGACGGACAAATCTCCGGGTTTGGATGGTCTGCCCTACGAGCTTTACAACTGTATGCCAGACTTGTTTGGAGAAGTCTTGGCGGTCGTGTACTGCAACTGGCAGCAGAACGGGAGCATTCCCGGTTTTGTGAGCCGAGGAGCGGTAACGCTGCTGAAGAAAGATCCAAACAAGGGGGACGCCATAGATAACTTTAGGCCCATCACTCTGCTCAATGCAGACATGAAAATTTTGGCCAAGGTGTTAGCCAAGCGGTTGGCGCTTGTCATCGAGAAACTGGTCGGCACGGAGCAGACGTGCGCCGTGCCGGGCCGGAGCATCCATGACAACCTCCACCTGATGCGCTACATCATAGAGAGGGTAGTTAAGGAACCTGGCATGGGTGGGGCCCTGATCAATTTGGATCAATCCAAAGCTTTCGATAGGGTAGCCCATCGATACTTGGAGGCTGTCCTCGAAGCGGCCGGCTTCGGTCCCGTTTTCCGCGGCTGGATGGCTGCCTTGTACACAGGCATCCGTTCGGTTGTTCGTGTCAATGGACGTCTATCGGGACCCTTCGACATTGCACGTTCGGTTCGTCAGGGATGCCCCCTGTCGCCGCTCCTGTACGTATTGACTCTCGAGCCACTACTGCGGAAGCTGGCGACGCTGAGGGGCATCCCGCGAGAACTGGGGTGCGGGACGAGCGTGTCGGCATACGCGGACGACGTCACCGTCATAGCGTCTAGCCACGAGCACATTGAGCTTGTCGGCGAGACGCTGAAAGACTACGAAGCGGTGACGGGAGCGAAAATCAACCGGGATAAGTCGGTGGGTTTGCTGCTCGGCACCTGGAGAAGCAAGCCCATACCGTCCGGCAGCGCCTCAGTAGTGGGACGCTGGACGGACGGTCCGGTCAAGTTGCTCGGAGTCTGGTTCGGTCCGGACCTGCAAACGGAGAAGAACTGGGACGAGATAATGAGTAGGGTGGCCACTCTCTGCCGGCAATGGTCCGAGAGGAAGCTGTCCCTAAAAGGTCGGGCGGAGGTGGCGAACGCGTACATCGCGTCCGTCATCGAATACCGCCTGACCGTCGTGCCTTGTCCCGATCGCGCCATCACCGAAATGGAGCGCATCCTCTTCCGCTTTTTGTGGAAAGGAAGCGTTCCGATGGTGAGGCGATCCGTTTGTTGCCAACACCCGCTGAAAGGAGGGCTGGGCATGCCGTGGTTGATGATGCGCAGACATGCGCTGAGACTGCGACATCTCCGGCTCTACGTAGACGACGGTGAGCAGGTGTGGTCGCCGTTTGTGCGACGCGCTTTCCCGCAGCTCGTCTCCATGACCGAGCTGCAGTCGTGGATCAAAAAGAGGCCGAGGAATGGCGAATGGCACCGTGAGTGTCGCGTTGCTCTGCAACAACTTTGCCGTCCCGGGTCGACCTTGAGCGGCTGCATCACAACGAAGTCATTCTATAGGGGATTAGTGGAGGGCAGGTACAACGACGATCTCGGGGCGAACATGGGCGTCGACGAGGAATACCTGACCCGCCTGTTCAGGACGACTTTCGGGCCGGGACCTATGGACAACTTCCAGAGATCCCTGGCCTGGCAGTGTTACCGAGAGGCGCTACCCGTTCGGGATAAGCTCTATAGACACGGCTCGCGAAATGCGGGGCCGACCTGCCCGAGATGCGGTCAAAGCGATGAAACCGTTCTGCACGCACTCGTGCAGTGTCCAACCATTTCGGAGCTGTGGGCTTATGTCGAACGACTGCTGTCGCGTGTGGGACGAGTCGGTTTATCAACCGAGTCTATCGTCAATATCGTCACGCCTCCTTCCTTTAAACGGGAAGGAAGAGCTGTATTTATCGTACTTGTGGCTATGGCCAAAGAATGCATCTGGTGGACGCGTCTGAAAGGATTAGAGACAAATACTTTCCTCTCTGGTCAATCTCTCATCAACTTTTTCAAGTATCACTTGAAAAGGAAGGTGAGAGTAGAGAGGCAAGTGTTGTCTAGCAAATGTTTCGCAAAAAGATGGATACATGTAGCAAGAATGGCACGTATAAATGACGAAGCCACCTTGACCATGATTCTATAAAACGTTTTAAAATTTTGTAAACAGAGAGTTACTCACGTTTCTTGCTCAAATAAAAGAAATTTTATTTAACAAAGTGTGACGCTAAAGACCGAGGTTACCGTGGTCTTTTCGTAGGTTTTTCTTTCCACGGATAACCTCCCCATTTATTGGGAATTTTTTGTATTATTTCGTATTTTTTGTAAATACCCCAAACGTTTTGCGATGTTTTTTTTTCATCGTTGTCCCCACTTTTGTTTTTTTTTCTGCTTTGTTTTCGACCCTCTCGAAAAGAAAAACTCTACATTTGTATTTTGTCCCCTCTGTGTTTAGCCCTGTGTGGCTAATAAAGAAACCTATCTATCTATCTATCTATCTATCTATCTCTTCTGACGGACGTGCTGTCACATCGGCTGCAGAGGTAAACGTTTTTTTTTTACCTTATATTGCCCACATTTGTTAAAAATCTTTTCATATAATCTGTGCGAAGCACCCAAGCTTCATTTGTATATTTTTCGAAGGGAGGAATTGGCCCCTAGGGGCAGTTCCAGCCCCGTCAAAATATAAATTGTTTTGGAACGCTGTTCCAGTCCGTTCTTCGAACATCACTTCCCTAGCCTTGGAACGCTAGAGAAGAAAAAGAATGAAAACTGCACGCGCACACAAAAAGAAATTTCTAAGAACGTCATCAAAACAGCAACCGCACATATTGACATCCCTCTCACCACCACCACCACCACCAATATGAAAGCTATGTCTGCTATGATCACCACCGGCAACAGCAGCAGCAGCAGCAACGACAACAACAACATTGCATCAAGACCAACCACCACCAAAGTCTCTGCTACTACAGCAGTCTCCACAGCTACTGAAACCACCACCACCAGCGACGACAACAACAAAAAAACAAACTTTGTTGATGCACTCAGACAAAAAAAAAACAATTTTGCACTTCACAACACTAGAAATTCAAGAAACAAAAAAACTATTAAGCCAACAAGGACCAAAACTAAAATTAAAAATACCTGAAAAAATCATTCATGATGTACAAAAACAAACCATCATATACAAAATTTTGAATACAAAAACAAGAAAACCAGAGCAACCAGCAACAGAAATTATTGAACAATGTTTGTATCCCATATTGGCCCACAAGAAATACATAAACTGGGCAAACAGTTTCGCCAGCGTGCAAGTTAGATTTGACAGCGAAGAGAAAGCGAAAGAGTTGTCCATGCTGACTCTTCGTTCCGAACATATAATATTGGTACCCACGTACCTTGGACAAAGGGTAACCAGAGTATCGATAAAAAAATGTCCCTCCAGAAGTGGAACCACAATGGCTGTTATCAGCTATTTGTTATAACATGGAAGGAAATATAAACATTCTAGAAACTACTGCATTAAAGCAAAAAGACTGGAATGGAAAAAAATTCGATGTCCTGTTACAGATTACACAGGAAGAATCAAAAGAAATTCCAACTCAAATTGAGCTGCCAGACGGCTACACCCTCTACGTTGTGGTAGAAGGTAGAATGCTTCGATGCTACCTGTGTGGCATCGAAGGGCACCTCTAAAAAGATTGCCCAACAGCAACAGATAACAAAAAACAAGAAGGAAAAACAACCAAAAAAGGACCCCTACTACCCACACCACCACCAATACAAAGAACGAGCAAAAGGAGCAAAACAGAAGAATCCCACAAACCAAACCCACGTACACCAACAAATGCACCCGAAAAAACACAAACAACAACCACAAGAACTAAGGAAACAGTAAAAGCAAAAGACAATACAAAAACTAATTCCCCTTCTCCCACATCACATACGCTACAAGCAGATAATCAACAACCATCAACAACACACCCACTTCAACAAACAAACACACAAGCACATGACATGCTCTTACCCCCTTCCGATTCCTCAGAAGACTCGTCTGAGGACGAAAGTGGCAGTAGTGAGTGGCAAATAGCCCGAAAAGGGCGGAGGAAAAGGAGTAAAAAAAGAACCAAACCAAATGCAAACACCGACAAAGCAGGGAGATATACATCTCCCGAAACCATCATCTCCAAACATACCACAAACAACATCAACACCACAAGAACACATACAGAAAACATGCTCACAGCAATAGACACTACAAACACAGAATTAATGAACTACATAAATACAAAAACAAACATAACAAAAAACAACATCAAAACAAACAACCACCCATACACGACGCCACCTAATCATATAAAAATTTATCATATCACGCCAACATTACACCACACTTTAAAATCCCTCTACCCCAATGCGGTAGGGGGATGCCAAAAATATCTAGCTAAAAAACTTTACAACAGCCTCCTTAACGAACATTCAAAGGAAAGAACAACCGAACCTCCGAACGGTAAGTAACTCTGTTTCTATTCTTTTTAAGCAGAGGGTTACTTGCGTTAATTTCGTAAATAAATTTTTTCAATTAGTGACATTAATGCCCGAGGTTACCGTGGTCTTTTCGTAGGTTTTTCTTTCCACGGATAACCTCCCCATTTCTTATGATTTTTTTTTTTTTTACATACCCCAAACGTTTTTCGATACCTTTTGATCGTTATCCCCATTTTTTCTCGTCCCCTCGAAAAGAAAAACTCTACATTGTATTTGTCCCATCTATGTTGAGCCCTGTGTGGCTAATAAAGAAATCTATCTATCTATCTATCTATCTATCTATTTCTCTATCTATCTATATATCTATCTATCTATCTATCTCTCTATCTATCTATCTATCTATCTATTTATCTGCCTATCTATTTATCTATTTATCTATCCATACCTGCCTATCTATTTATCCATCTATCTGAAAAATTGTTGAAAAACAATGCAACAATGAAATGTTCATAGAAAATGCAGTTCTGCAGTTCTGCAGTTCCCTGGAGCCATGAAAAGAAAACATTTGTGTGTGTGTGTGCGTGCGTGCGTGCATGCGTGCGTGCGTGCGTGTGTGTGTGTCAGTGTGCGCGCGCATGCGTGCGTGAGTGTGTGTGTGTGTGTGTGTGTGCGTGTGTGTGTGCGCGCGTGCGTGCGTGTATGTGCGCGCGTGCGTGTGTGTGTGTGTGTGTGTGTGTGTGTGTGTGTGTGTTTGCGTTAATAAAAATATGTGCGAGAGTATCTAACCGGCCAATACACTCTTCTACTTTTGGTTACCCTGTCAGTATGAAAAGCACTGTTATTGGATAATGTTTTATGTTTATGTACGGCTGGTTTGGGTGTGGCAGAAGAGGAAGATGAGTGTTGTGGTAAGGGACCAGACTCGACGAAAGCCTACATGAGTCGATTAGTGCTGACAGTTTCCTGCCTTCACTGAATATTCAAATTCATATAATTTGGGATAGCTTTTAACACATGGTACCATAGTAATAACCTGCCTGCAAGAGCACTTAACTGCATCGTTGCGTACAAATACGTGAGTCCAGGTATTGATATTGGGTTGAACAAGAGTTAATCGTCTTGTTAGTAACGCAGTTAACTCTGCCACGTAATTTCGCAGCCAATGAACATTGTTGGTAGGATCATGTTGAATAGCTGTAGCCAATATCATTTGACCAGACAGTTTAAGTGCCGAACCATACAGTTATTCTGCCGGGGAGTAACCTAAGTCTTCTTTAACAGCGGTACATAAACGTAGTAACACAATCGACAGGGCTCCTAACCAGCTATCCGAATCGGAATGCCTTACTAAAGCTGCGGTATAAAGTTGTAGTTCGAATTCGACGGGTGCTTAGCAGGTTAGATAGGTCGGTAAAAAGACTGACGTCGAACTGATTGCCTCTGTCGGTCGTTATTGTCATATACCAGGAAACATATTTAAGAAAAAAAAAAAAAATATCTGTACTATATTTAGAATTTCTGTATGAATATGTCGATAACAGATCATAACACTACGAATTCATAAATTGTTATCACTACGGATATAGTTCAAAATTTTCTTAGAAGACGATACAACAAACAGAAATGATATACATAGAAAGGCTGGAGTGAAAGAAAGAAAATGACGGTTTTTAAAACAGTTATTTTTTCGTGATTTTATTCCCTATTTTCCTTAAAACATAACGTACAATGGTGTTAAGAAAAAGACGAGGCTGAACGTTTTGAACTCGTATTGTTGTAAGAAATCTGTCTATCTGTCTATCTATCTATCTATCTATCTATCATCATGGACGGACGGTAGACACATCGGCTCCCATGTAAGTTGCATTTTTCACCTCTTAAAATACCTATTTTGTTTTAAAATTTTGTATAAGTTGTGTATAACACAAAATACTTCGTGAACATATATTTTTCAAATCGGAAATAGCTCTATTTAGAGCCTTATTTCCAAAAATTCAAACATATCTTCCTCGTTCCTAGCCATATTCTTTAAAACGAATATGGCTAAGGTTTTCAACGAGGCCGACTTCCCGCTCCTAATGCCAGAGGCGAAAACACTTAATGCCGTTCCGCATGAACGCAGACAAGTGATGAAGAAGAGCAATGATTCTGAGTCAACTGCTGCTGCCTCAACCACCACCACTACCACCATCACGTGTACAAACTCTGCTGCTACAGCAGTCTTGCCTGCCACCGTCACCAGTGACAACAACAACAACAACGACAAAGACAACAACAACAACAGCAACAACAACGACAACGACACAAATGTCCTTGCTAACACGACCACTGTCCTCACCACTGCTACTACCAGTGACAATAACAACAGCAACAACAACAGGACACCGACCTTCAACACCAACACCACCACTACTTCGACAAACTCTGCCGCCACTACCACCACCTTTGAACCTGGCAGTACCAACACCACTGTCAATACCACCATCAACAACTACAAGACGAACAAGATAAACAACACCACAAACGCCACAAACAACATATCTGCCAGCATCACAAAAACAAATTTTGCCGATGCAACGAAAGAAAAAAGAACAATATTAACATTCACCCAAAAACAAATCAATGACACAAAATCCCTTCTCACGAAAGAAGGTGACACTGTACAAATACACATACCAAAAGCAATTATTGAAAATACAAACAAGAAGCACATATCATACAGACTTATCAACAAGAAAACGAAGCGACCGGAGAGTTTCTCCACCCAAAAAATTGAGATTTGTCTCAAACCGATATGGCCCTTTCAAAGTCATGTTACTTGGGGACGAAAATTTGCCACGGTCCTAGTACGCTTTAAGAGCGAACAGTTAGCGAAGGAATTTTCAACACTCTCTCTCCACACAGATGACTTGGTGATGATACCGAGTTATCTTGGACAGAGAGTGACGAAGGTGACAGTAAAGAATGTCCCTTCACAAGTGGAAACACAGTGGATAGTAGGTTCTATATGCCTCGAAATGGAGGAGGCAAATATATTAGAAATTGCTACTGCAGAGGAGAAAAACTGGGAAGGGGGAAAAAAAGTCGAAGTCCTCCTCCATATCACTGAAGAGGAGTGCCAAAAGATCCCCACACACATCCAACTGGCAAAGGACCACAAGTTATATGTAGTGGTGGAAGGAAGGCGGCCACGTTGTTATGTATGCGGCAGCGAGGCACACCTCAAGGACAGTTGCCCAACCGCCGCCAACCAAAAAAAGCAACAAGGGCAACCACCAAAACCCGGAAAAAAAACCCTACTACCAACACCACCATCAACAATCAAAACAAGAGAAACACAAGCAACACTGGCAACTGAGAAGACAACAGCATCTGCAAAAACAACAAGTGAGGAAGCAGGGGAAAAGAAAGAAAATTCCAAGACTGTTTCCCCCTCCCCCACATCACACACACCTCACACAAATAACAAGCCATCAGCACCAACAAAAACAGCAACACAACCACTCACACAAGCACACACAGACGCTCACAATTTGCCCCTACCCCCTTCCGATTCCTCAGAACCTTCGTCGGAAGATGAAGGTAATGAGGAATGGCAAATAGCCCAGAAAGGAAGGAGGAAGAGGAGCAAGAAAAGAAAAGCAAACACAAACAAAGCAGGGAGATACACAACTCCCGAAAACACTCCAGACACCAACACAAGCACACACAACTACAACACAAGCAACAAAACCCCAAAAGCAAGTACACACACAATGCTCACTGCCATCAACACAAAAAACTCAGAGTTGATGGAATACATCAACACAAAAACAAACATAACAAACGAAGACATAAAAACCAGCAACCACCCATACACAACACCGCCAGAACACATCAAAATACTACACATAACACCAACCCTGCACCACACACTAAAATCTATTTTTCCAAAGGCAGTTGGCAAATGCCAAAAATACCTGGCGAAAAAACTATATAGTGATCTCCTCGAAGAAAACCCGAAGGAGGAGACACAAAAACTCTCAAACGGTAAGTGACTCTCTTTATAAAACTTTAACACTCAAATCAAAATGATGCTCAAGATTGGTTGTGTAAATGCGCGTGGCTTGGGGTCCCCTTGGAAACAAGGGTACCTCCTAAATGACATAAAGTCACATAAACTAGAAATCATAGCCATAAGCGAGACCAGACTCCATGATACGCGGGCCCTATCGTCCATGTTTGGCAGACAGTTTAACATTTATTTTTCTCCCTGTCTGCCGAGAATGGGCGGTAGTGGCACGGCGGTACTCTTTCGCAAGAGTCTGGATCTCGAAGTAAAGACAGTATTCATAGACCCGGAGGGTAGATTGGTTGTTCTGGATGTCGATGGCAGCGATGGGTGTGCTTTTCGACTCATATCAGTATACGCACCACCTTTAACAGGTAGGCCGGATTTCTTTCGACGTCTAGAAGTATTCCTAGGAACGTCTCGTCCTTTACTTTTAGTGGGGGATTGGAATGCTACCTTGGACACGCATCTAGACTATGTTGGCAGAGATAGGAATAGACGGGGATGCAAATGCCTCAAAGACCTGCTCAGACGCTTTCAACTGTCTGACAGGTACCGACTCGATTACCCGAATGCGCCAATGTGGACATGGACAAACCGCATCGGGTCGTCGAGATCGTATCTAGATAGAATACTGTGTAGGAGAGTAGATAGAGATAGCATAGGGTGTCCACAATTTCACATAGTCAGCTACACGGATCACAAACTTGTGACGTGTACGCTAGACTTAGATAAGACACATAGGCAGGGCTCCGGTTACTGGAAACTAAACGCGTCTTTCCCGTCGAGACCAGTTTTCAGAGACCGGATTAGCACGTTAGTAAAGAGGGCTTTGACAGGAGCCATCATCAATAACAAATGGTGGTTTGCCCTCAAGAGAGCAATAAAAGCAGAAGCGGTTAGGTATAGCAAAGCACTAGCCATAGACAGAAACAGAGTAGAGGGTGAACTAGTTAAGAAGCTAGAAGAGGCAATTAGAAGTGGCATCGCATCCGACGTTTTGGCGGCGAGGTTGGCCCTTGACCAACACTTCAACGCCAAACACGAAGGGTGCGTTGTCAGGGCTAGGATGCGTGCTCTAAGAAACGAAGGTGTTGGAGCCGCACGAGAGGCCCGGGTGGCGGAGGCGCAACAGGGCAACAAAGCCACCATTCGGTCTCTGGTGGACGAACAGGGGCGCGAACTGCTCGAGCCAAGCAAAATGTGTGAGGCCTTTCAGCGGCACTTTGCTCGACTGTTTGGGACGAATGGCGAGCGAGAACGCAGGGTGGACTTCAGTGCCTACCTGCACAGCCTGCCACGACTCTCGGCAAGAGAGGCGGAGTGCTGCGAAGGTGCCATCACGGCGGCGGAAGTGAGGGACGCGATGGCGGGATGCTCGAGGGACAAATCTCCGGGTTTGGATGGTCTGCCCTACGAGCTTTACAACTGTATGCCAGACTTGTTTGGAGAAGTCTTGGTGGCGGTGTACTGCAACTGGCAGCAAAACGGGAGCATTCCCGGTTTTGTGAGTCGAGGAGCCGTAACGCTGCTGAAGAAAGATCCAAACAAGGGGGACGTCATAGATAACTTTAGGCCCATCACTCTGCTCAATGCAGACTTGAAAATTTTGGCCAAGGTGTTAGCCAAGCGGTTGGCGCTTGTCATCGAGAAACTGATCGGCAAGGCGCAAACGTGCGCGGTGCCGGGCAGGAGCATCCATGACAACCTCCATCTGATGCGCTACATCATAGAGAGGGTAGTTAAGGAACCTGGCATGGGTGGGGCCCTGATCAATTTAGATCAATCGAAAGCTTTCGATAGGGTAGACCATCAATACTTGGAGGCTGTCCTCATAGCAGCCGGCTTCGGTCCCATTTTCCGCGGCTGGATGGCTGCCTTGTACAGAGGCATCCGTTCGGTAGTTCGCGTCAATGGGCATCTATCAAGACCCTTCGACATTGCACGTTCGGTCCGTCAGGGATGCCCCCTCTCGTCGCTTCTGTACGTGTTGACTCTCGAGCCACTACTGCGGAAGCTGGCGACGCTGAGGGGCATCCCGCGAGAGTTGGGATGCGGGACGAGCGTGTCGGCATACGCGGACGACGTCACCGTCATAGTGTCTAGCCAAAAGCACATCGAGCTTGTCGGCGAGACACTGAGAGACTACGAAGCGGTAACGGGAGCGAAAATCAACCGGGATAAGTCAGTGGGCTTGCGGCTCGGCACCTGGAGAAGCAACCCCATGCCGTCAAGTAGCGCCTCCGTCGTGGGACGTTGGACTGACGGTCCGGTTGAGATGCTCGGGGTCTGGTTTGGTCCAGACCTCCAAACGGAGAAGAACTGGGACGAGATAACGAGAAGGGTGGCCACTCTAGCCCGGCAATGGGCCGAGAGGAAGCTTTCCCTGAAAGGTCGGGCGGAGGTGGCGAACACGTACATCGCGTCCGTCATCTACTACCGCCTGACCGTCGTTCCTTGTCCCGACCCTACCATCACCAAACTGGAGCGCATCCTCTTCCGCTTCTTGTGGAAAGGAAGCGTTCCGATGGTTAGGCGATCCGTTTGCTGCCAACACCCGTTAAAAGGAGGACTGGGCATGCCGTGGTTGATGATGCGCAGACACGCGCTGAGACTGCGACATCTCCGGCTCTACGTAGACAGCGGTGAACAGGTGTGGTCACCGTTTGTGCGGCGCGCTTTCCCGCAGCTCGTCTCCATGACCGAACTGCAGTCATGGATCAAGAAGAGGCCGAGGAAGGGCGAATGGCACCGCGAGTGTCGCGCTGCTCTTCGGCAACTCCAACAACCCGGGTCAACCTTGAGCGACTGCATCACAACTAACGCATTTTATAGTGGATTAGTGGAGGGAAGGTACGACGACGATCTCGGGGCGAACCTGGGCGTCGACGAGGAATACCTGACCCGCCTGTTTAAGACGACCTTCGGGCCGGGACCTATGGACAACTTCCAGAGATCCCTGGCCTGGCAGTGCTATCGAGAAGCACTACCCGTTCGGGATAAGCTCTACAGGCATGGCTCGAGAAACACGGGGCCGACCTGTCCGAGATGCCGGCAGAGCGACGAAACCGTTCTGCACGCACTCGTACAGTGTCCCACCATTTCCGAGCTGTGGGCTTACGTCGAACAACTGCTATCGCGTGTGGGACGAGTCGGTCTATCAGCCGAGTCTATCGTGAATATTGTCGCGCCTCCTTCCTTTAAACGGGAAGGAAGAGCTATTTTCATCGTACTTGTGGCTATGGCGAAAGAATGTGTATGGTGGACGCGTCTGAAAGGTCTAGAGACAAAGACTTTCCTCTCTGGGCAATCTCTCATCAACTTCTTCAAGTATCACCTGAAGAGGAAGTTGAGAGTAGAAAGGGAAGTCTTGTCTAGTGAATGCTTCAAAAAAAGATGGGTGAATGTAGCAAGGATGGCACGTGTGAACGACGGAGCCATCTTGAGCATAACCCTATGAACAAGAAAAAAAAATAAAACAAAAAGGCAAAAGAGAGTCACTTACTGTTATAGTTTCTTCAATGAGAATATTGACCAAGGTTACCGTGGTCTTTTCCGTGGGCTTTTCCTTCCACGGCTAAACCTAAACTGTCCTCCCCTCTTTTTACACGAGAACATTACTGTGTGATACACGATCCCTATTGATCGGCCTTTCCTTTTCTTTTTTTTTCGATCCCTTTTGATCGAACTGCCCCTTTTTCCCTTCCTACGATCCCTTTTGATCGACACCACCAATTTTTTTTTTTTTTTTTTTTTCCTTCCTTCCCCCTCCCAAAAAGAAAAGCTCTACATTGTATTTGTCCCATCTTCGTTGAGCCCTGTGTGGCTAATAAAAGAAATGTATCTATCTATCTATCTATCTATCTATCTATCTATCTATCTATCTATCTATCTTTCTATCTATCTATCTGTCTATCTATCTATCTATCTATCTATCTATCTATCTATCTATCTATCTATCTATTTAGATACCTACCTATCCACCTACCTTCTTACATACGTACCTAGCACATTCTTATAATATAGATCTTCTCTCCCTCTTCCCCCCTCTCTCTCTTCCGTGTTTTCAAATTCTATTTTTTCACTGATTCAACTATTCGCATTTCTTTCCTCTTACTTTCTATATATATTTCAACATTAGAGTTATAAATTCCCTTGATGACATAAGTGTAATACAATGAAAAGTGACAGAAACATAATAATATTATTATAATAATACTTTCTACTATAGGCATAACGCCTGAAATTTGTGCAGGGAGAGATCTGATGGACTATATCGACCCCAAGAGGTTGAAAGGCAAGTAGAGCTCGGCGAAATTTGAGCTCAGAGCGTAAAGGTGGACAAAATGCTTAGCACCCTTTAGTTCAACATTCTAGCGATTCTACCAGCTCATAATAATAATAATAATAATAATAATAATAATAATAATAATAATAATAATAATAATAATAATAATAATAATAATAAAAGAGGGAGGCCGAGGACTTCTACAGCTGGCATTATCAATGAAGGTAGCCACAATTGGCCTAGACACCTATCTGAAAAACTCTGAGGACTGGATGCTAAAACTTGTCTTAAAACATGAAAGCAAGAAAGCATCTTACTCAGTAACAAAACAGGCAAAGCAATATCTAAGTGGGTTCCAATTGCAACAAATTCAAGAATTAGACGAACTAGAAACACCTGCAGAAAAAGCTAAGCGCTTGAAAACCCGTGCTAAAATTGCTGCCTTAGATATTATGACTGAAAAATGGCATGGAAAACCTTTCAATGGCAAATACCCAAAGAGAGCGAATAATGCAGATATTAACAAATCCCTTACCCACCAATGGTTAATGGCCTCTGGCTTGAAATCAGAAACAGAGGGGTTTATCATAGTAGCCCAAGATCAATGCCTACCTACAAAGAACTACCAGGCCAACATATTAAAGAACGGCAGCTCCCCATTATGTCGTATATGCCAACAAAATGAGACCATCGATCATGTTGTCTCCATGTGCAGTCTGCTTGCGCCTACAGAGTATCTCAACAGGCATGATAGAGCTGCACAATATATTCACTGGGTAATATGCAAAAACCTGAACTTGCCCCATGATAAAAACTGGTGGGAACACAAATCACCCCCAGTACTTGAAAATGATCACATTGCACTCCTCTGGAACTTCACCATTCAAACTGACAGAAAGATAGACGCAAATAGGCCGGACATCATACTGAAAGACTTCAGACAAAAATCAAGCCTCCTCATTGATATGACTGTCCCAATTGATATAAACGTATCTGTCAAGACCTACCAAAAACTGAGCAAATATAAAGATCTTGAAATAGAAATTAGCAAAATGTGGAATCTGAAGACGATAAACAATACCTATTGTCATAGGTGCCCTGGGAATGACAGCGAAACGGGCTGATTACTACCTAGCTCAGATACCAGGAAACCCCAAAATGGCTGAAGTTCAAAAGATAGTGCTGATGGGAACTGCCCATATCCTACGTAAAATACTGTCTATGTGATCTCAAATTTTAAAGCAAATACATAATTTTCTTATGGTTTCTTAAACATTCACTTGAACAAAACTGTACAAATCCAAATATATGGTACCCTAGGCATAACACCTACATGAACTTCTAACTTGTTGTCCCTAGAGGTCTCTGGGTGAGACTTGGATCCAACTTGTACAAAGGCAAAACAAAAGTCAAACATAAAATAATAATAATAATAATAATAATAATAATAATAATAATAATAATAATAATAATAATAATAATAATAATAATAATAATAATAATAATAATAATAATAATAATAATAAACAAAAATACCAGGACTTACAAATATATGTAACATACAGAAAATTGCACTACTGGGTACTGCACACATTCTACGCAAAACACTTTCAATACAGTAAACATAAAAGCACCACAGCAAACCACAGCACATACCCAAGGCGCACAGAGCTGCGCTCGGTAGTGAAGTGAAAGCACGTTATAAAAATAAAACTACTGAACAATAATAATAATAATAATAATAATAATAATAATAATAATAATAATAGAAAACTATTATAAAATAACCACCATAGGACTGCAAAAATACCTACTCCAGAAGCAAGGAAAACTAATACAAATAGCCACAAAACACGAGCAAAACAAAAAACTGTTTTCAGTATTTAAGGAAGCTGACAAATACAAACAAGAAATCAATCTACCTAACAAATATGAAGAAGAAGAAGAAGAAACAACAAAAGCTATAAAACAAATGAAATCCAAACTAAAACTAGAACAGCAACGGACCATGATAAAACGATGGCAAGAAAAGCCACTACATGGTAAATACTGGGCTAAACTAAATGCAAAAGGAATAGACAGAGAAAAATCTCAGCAATGGTTGAGAAGCTCAGGACTCAAAGCAGAGACTGAAGGATTTTTAATTGCTGCACAAGACCAAAGCCTCCCCACCAGAAATTACCAAAAACACATAATGAAAAGAAACATAACAAGTAACTGTAGAATATGTGGAGATGGACAAGAAACAATAAATCATATTATCTCTGGCTGCCCAGTCCTGGCTAAGAAGGAATATATTCACAGACATGACAAAGCAGGGACCTATATACACTGGAAGCTATGCCAACACTATGGAATAACAACAGAAAAAAGATGGTATAAACACACGCCAGAAAAGGTCACAGAAAACGAGAAAGCAACCATACTCTGGGATATGCCAATACACACAGATAGAGAAATTAAGGCAAATAGACCAGATATAGTCAAAGATCATGAAGAAAAAAAATGCTATCTAATTGATGTATCAATACCCGCAGATGACAACGTTTCTCTAAAAGAAATGGAAAAACTTTCAAAATACAAAGACCTGGAAATAGAAATAACTCGAATGTGGAATCTAAAAACAGAAACAATTCCTATCATAGTAGGTGCCTTAGGTATAATAAAAAAAATATTCAGACAAATACATAACAAAAACACCAGGACTTACAAATATATATAACATACAGAAAATTGCACTACTGGGCACTGCGCACATCCTAAGCAAAACACTTTCAATACAGTAATCATAAGAGCACCACAGCAAACCACAGCACATACCCAAGGCGCACAGAGCTGCGCTCGGTAGTGAAGTGAAAGCACGTTATAAAAATAAAACTACTGAACCATAATAATAATAATAATAATAATAATAATAATAATAATAATTATAATAATAATAATAATAATAATAATAAATGTCCGGGTGCAGTTCCAGGTAGTATGCCCGGATGCAGTACCAGGCAGTGGTTGTGCCCGGATGCAGTATCAGGAAGTAGCTCTCATGGCTTCTGATCTTAATTGATTGGAAGTGTTGTCATGTACATTGTTTTGTCTTGGTATAAAAGATGGGCTACAGCAAATATTCCGCTCAATACCACAGATTTGCTTGTCAGTTGTTTGACCTTAACCAGTTGAGCATGTCCCTTAGTGGCTGACGATATGTGCTTCTCTGATCATGAGCAGAAGTAGTGGGGAGCATCATAGCCATGTGTTGAGAGGAATTCTTTGGGGTTTGAATAATTCACTTTTGGAAACATGGGTGTTTTGCTCAACATCCTTAAACAAACCTAATTCAGGGACCTTTTGAGCGGAATGGGCTACTCGACCTGAAAAAAAATTCTGACTGCGCCCCACCTGCGAGGTCATACGCTGTTTATCTTGATATGAGATCACCATGTCGCGCACATATGGTTGTGATGCATGTGCCTGGTGTACCCTTATCAGACGGGTAGTCATGATGGGTATAATGGGCTTCGTATATTTTACCCCAGTGTCACTTTGATAGCATGCACTGCTCTCTCACTCAATAATAATAATAAAAGAAAAAATTGTATAGGCACACGCCAGACAAGGTCACGGAAAATGAGAAATCAACCGTACAATGGAGTATGCTAATACACACAGATAGAGAAATTAAGACCAATAGATCGGATATAGTTGTCAGAAACCATCGAAACTTTCAAAATACAAAGACTTGGAAATAGAGGTAACTCGAATGTGGAGTCTAAAAACAGAAACAATTCCTATCATAGTAAGCTCATAAGGTATGATAAAAATATTCAAATACATAGCAAAACACTAGGACTAACAAGTATATCTAGCATATAAAAAATAGCAGTACCAGGCGCCGCACACATCCTACGTATAACACTCTCAATACAGTAAAAATGCGAGCATCACAACAAACCACAGCAATACCCAAGCTACACAGAGCTGCGCTCGGTAGTGCAGTGAAAGCACGTCGTCTTGATAAATGTGCCAAAGCCACTTTCCAGAAAGGGAAACTGAAGACCTTACATTCAGTGGTGTTGGATATTGACTCAGTTATAAAAGAGCTCGAGCAGGAAGTAACTTACAAATATCTCGGACTAAATGAGGGCTCTGGCATTCAGCATGCTACTATGAAAGAGAAGATCAGGAAGAAGTTTTACAGGAGAGTTCGAGCAGTCCTAAAATCAGAGTTAAATGCACGTAACAAGGTGTTAGTTATAAATTCCTTAGCAGTTCTGGTTGTTATTTACAGTTTCAATGTGTTGAAATGGAATATGAGCGAAATAAGGGAGATTGACAGGAAAATCTGTAAGCTGCTGACTTGCTATAAGATGCACCACCCAAAGGCAGACGCAGATCGTCTTTACCTACCCAGAGCTCAAGGAGGTCAAGACTTGATCCAGTTTGATATCTCCTACAAAACCACCACGATTGTACTGGCAAAATATATTGAAACATCTAACAACTGGATGCTAAAGCTCGTTGAAAATCATGAAAGACCTAAGAAATTTCAGTCTGTTATGAAGGAAAGCAAAATATTTTCAAGTGAATTTATGCATAATATCCAGGCTGAACAGCATGAGTGTAGTGTAGCAACTGTAGTTGCAAGGGAGGTGAAATCAATAGCAAAGCAAAATGCGTTTGAACAATTGGTTGATAGGTGGGACATAAAAGAAATGGAGAAACTTTCAAAATACAAAGGCCTGGAAATAGAGGTAACTCGAATGTGGAATCTAAAAACAGAAACAATTTCTATCATAGTAGGCGCCTTAGGTATAATAAAAAAGTATTCAGACAAATACATAACACAAACACCAGGACTTTGCATTACTGGGCACTGCACACATCCTACGTAAAACACTTTCAATTCAGTAACCATAATAATAATAATAATAATAATAATAATAATAATAATAATAATAATAATAATAATAGAGGTAACTCGAATGTGGAATCTAGAAACATACAGAAAAATTGCACTACTAGGCACTGTACATATCCTACGCAAAACACTTTCAATACAGTAACCATAAGAACACTACAGCAAACCACAGCACATACCAAAGGCACACAGAGCTGTGCTGGGTAGTGAAGTGAAAGCACGTTATAAAAATAAAACTACAGAATAATAATAATGGGGGATCATCATAGCCATGTGTTCAGAAGATTTCTTTGAAGTTTGGATGATTCACCTCTGGAAACATGGGTGTTTCGTACAACGTCCTTAAACAACCCTTATTCACAAACCTTTTGAGCAGGATGGGCTACTCGGCCTAAAGAAAATTTTAACTGCCCCCATCCCTGCAAGGTGATGTGCTGTTAATTTTGATATGAGATCTCTACGTCGCACACATATGGTCGTGATACATGTGCCTGATGTATCCTTATCAGACGGGTAGTCAAGATGGGTATATTAGGCATCGTATAATTGTACCCCTGCTTGATGGCATGCACTGCTCTCGCACTCAATAATAATAATGATAATAATAATAATAATAATAATAATAATAATAATAATAATAATAATAATAATAATAATAATAATAATAATAATAATAATAATTGTTTTTAATATTGTTTTAAATTTTCTAACGCATACCATTACTACATATGTTACAGAACATAAATTATACAATTATTATAACAAAACATAATGCAATTTATAATGGAATATAATACATTATTGCGTTATAAACACATAGATTTACTCGCTTGTACCTGCGTTTGCATGTCTTTCTGTGAAAAGAAAAACCGCCACCAATGCTAAATCGTAATAGCAATATTATTAATGATGTTTACTTGCCTAAATATCAATGTTTTCTTTATTAATAATAGTAATAACAATAGTTACAACAATAATAATGATCACTATATCCCTAATTGCCACATAGAAGATGATGGTGGAAATTTCAATTACATATTGTGAAATAAATATAAGGTTTTAATAATATATACTGAAACAGCATTCTGAGTTCAAATCCTGCTACGGTGAACAGTACCCTTCATTTTTTCAAATCCGACAAAGAAAGTACCAGATGAACTGCGGGGGATGTTTTCCATGAGTTGAGCCCTAGGGTCGAATTAATCAACTTCCACACCTCCCTAAAATTGTTGCCCTTGTGCCATAATTTTAAACTATTATTATCATTATTATTATTACAAATCATAATCAATATATCGTCAGTAACGACATGATCAGCAGCAGCAGCATCGGCAGTAACAGCAGCAACAGCAGCTCCACCACCACCATCAAATTCCTATTCTGATTATCATTGTCAACAGCATCATCACTATGATGATGATGATTATGATCATCGTCTTCCACTACCACCACCATCATCACTATCACCATCATCATCATCATCATCATCATCATCATCATCATCATATTCGTCATCATCAGCTTCACCATCATAGGCACCAGCAGCAGCAGCAGCAGAGACCAACATTACCATCTTCATAATTATCGTCTTCATGGAAAATAGCTTAGAGGATGATATAAGGAATGAACAAGCACAAGGAAAAACTACAACTAAAAAAGGAAAATGAATGTCAAAACTATAAAATTATACACTGTATAACTACGAAATATAATAATACTTTAAAATATGATAAAATATGAAATAATCAAATAAAATAAAATATTAAGCAAAAATATGTTGAAAAAATGTTAATGTAAAATAAATAGTCATATACAGAGTCAGCGTTTCCAAAAGCACTGATTTGACTAATTGTTCTTGATTATCGCCTAAACTACAAGAGAACGCTGTAGAATACCAATGGAAATTTGATAATCTCATCAAACTAATACAACTGCATAACAAGTTAATAGAATATGGTCGCTGGAAGAAATAATTTTTATAAATTGAATATTATTATTATTATTATTATTATTATTATTATTATTATTATTATTACTACTACTACTACTACTACTACTACTACTACTACTACTACTACAACTACTACTACTGCTACTGCTATTGTTACTACTACTACTCTTGATGTTGTCATCGAAGTTGTTGTTGATGATGGTGGTGGTGGTGGTGGTGGTGGTGCTTTTATTGTTCTTATTGTTTGTCGGTGACGGTGACGCACACATTTTTACACACATCTACTTAAAAGATATCTTTTTTTCGGTGATTACTTTATCAAGACAACAACTATTGTTATTATCATTATTATCATTATTATTATTGTTATTCTGAAAGACTCTCGGATAGTTCTTAATTACCGGTTATTTTTTACTTGAAAGCAGGCAATAACAACTCACCAAAGGTTTCAAGTAGTGCCTTCTCCTGTGGCTCAAAAAGACAATACTTTGCTTAGAATGCGAGCTGTACCCAACAATGGTGTCTTCTGGATCACTTCGAGCTTGACAACATCGCCAATATTCTTAATATGTTTTTCAAAGCTCTTGGAAACTGTTCCTAATGTTCCAATTACTACCGGTATCACCATCACTTTTCTCATGCTCCATAACTTATCTATCTAGTCCCGCAATGGCTGGTATTTCTCACACTTTTCTGTTTCCTTACATTTCACCCTCGAATCGCCTGGTATTGCAACATCTATTATCTTTGCTTCTTTCTCATCTTTATGGATGATCGCGATTTCTGGTCGTCTCGCCTCTATGACTTGATCGCATTGTATGTTAAAATTCCAGAGTATTTTGTAATGTTCGTTTGCCATTACTCCCTCTGGTTTGTGTCCATATTATTGTTCGGTTCTTCCGAGGTTTGCTTTACCGCACAACAGCTAGTGGACATATATGGCCACATTTTTGTATCTCCTTTTGCATTCGCGTTGTGCGAGCTTACGGCACTCACTAACAATATGGCTTATACTTTCTCCCTTCTCAGAGCACATCCTACACCGTGGTGAGTGAATGCTTTATCAATGTGATATTTGGAGTAGTTTGTTCTGAGAGCTTGTTCTATTATTGTTATTATTATTATTATTATTGTTATTATTATTATTATTATTATTATAATTATTATTATTATTATTATCATTGAGTGAGAGAACAGGGCATGCTATCAAAGTGACACTGGGGTAAAATATTCGAAGCCCATTATACCCATCATGACTACCCGTCTGATAAGGGTAATCAGGCACATGCATCACAACCAAATATGCGCGACATGTTGGTCTCATATCAAGATAAACAGCGCATGACCTTGCAGGTGGGGCCCAGTTAGAATTTTCTTCAGGTCGAGTAGCCCATCCCGCTCAAAAGATCCAAGAATATGGTTCGTTTAAGGATGTTGAGCAAAACACCCATGTTTCCAAAGGTGAATTATTCAAACCCCAAAGAATTCCTCTCAACACATGGCTATGATGCTCCCCCTCTACTTCTGCTCATAATCAGAGATTCACATATCGTCAGCCATCAAGGGACATGCTCAACTGGTCAAGGTCAAACAACTGACAAGCAAATCTGTGGTATTAAGCAGAATATTTGCTGTAGCCCATCTTTTATACCAAGACAAAACAATGTACATGATAACACTTCCAATCAATTAAGATCAGAAGCCATGAGAGCTACTGTCTGGTACTGCATCTGGGCATTTATTATTATTTTTATTTTTATTATTTTTATAATAATAATAATTATTATTATTATTATTATTATTATTATTATTATTATTATTATTATTATTATTATTATTATTATTATTATTATTATTATTATTATTATTATTCACCAACAAGAGCTCTTAACCCTTTTAGTGCCAAACACATTTCCATAGAAGTGAGTAAAAGATTTTGTACTCGAACATTTTCCTACTCTGAACATTTTGAGCAAAGATCCATTTTAGTTTGCTTATCAGTTGCTGGACTATATCCTCTTCTAAAGTAGCGAGGGGAAGTGATAGATATAACAATAGTGGGTGCAAATACGTTACAAAAACATTTGGAAGCAAGAAAAGGGATATCAATAGATGAAAAGAAAAAGAATTACAATAAGACAGTCATTTATAAACAGTCACAATTTGACAAATGAAGCGCGTATTTCTGTCTCATTAATAATAGTACTAACAACAGCTGCAAACTACAGAGAAGTATTTGGTATTCGTCAACTTCTTGCAACGGAACAGGTGAAAGAAATTTGGTACAAAGCACTGTACTTCCTTGCCCGGTGAATGCTTAAGAAAAACTGAAAATGAAGTTTACATACCTATAACCTTTTTAAAAAACCGTTGCGAAGCATCCATATTCTTCCGAAAGAGAAGTTAGAAAAAGACTTAGTCAATATGTAATACGATGTATGCACCATTGCCCGAGAAGAGCAAACGGAAGGGCATTCTTGGTTTGTAAGTTCGAGCACGGAGTGAGGACACAAAGAGACTGGTACATTACACCTCTCACAAACTGTTTTGGCAATGCATAGAGAAAAAAATATGAAGATCAATGCCAGAGATATCAGCTGCGATACTTAGTTTGTCATTATATGTGCTGCAGTTTTCCTGCGCCACGTTAGCGAAATTAGTGTGAAGCGCTTCATTACTTCATTGCAGCTGTGCCGGACGGGACATGTTTGCAAGACGGAGGGCAGCAGGCTCCCAAAGGTAATTTTCTGAACTGCATCAGGGCAGATTGAACCGTGGTAGCCAGAGGTTGCGATACTAAGATTTACTGAAAAGACCCTGTGACGCGATGAATGGCACCAATCGCTGAAGCTCATAATTCCAGCTGTTGAGGAGAAGTAGGGAGAATACGAAAGAGCACATGAGAAGCATCACTTCTCCGCTGCGTCAAGTAGCCTCACCTGCAACAGATGTTATCGCTATTGTGTATCAAGAGCTGACCTTGTAGCTCTCCATCGAGCCTGCCTGAGATGATTACTTAACAAAAACAGCCAATGTCGACTTACGATGGACAGCTGAAGAAGAAAATATATACATCTTGTTTACTTTATTATTTCATTTTTATATATATTTAATTTAAGCCCTTACACTGCTTACTAAGTATATATTGCTTTGCATATGTGTGTTTGCGTGAGCTTTGTTCACATACATCGCTTAAAGATACTAACCACACGTTTATATATTATCTTGAGGATAGTGTTCCTATTCGTCCTGACACCAGATTTCAAAAACTTATTCAAGTTGAATGGTCGGCTGTCTTGATTTGAAGATAACAGTATAGTTTACTACCGGTCGTTAAATGCCCATGAAAATTTCTCTCAGCGATAAATTCCAGCATATGCATTGAAAATGACGATTTCGCTGTTCCCTTTTCATTAGTATACATTACTTTAGCTGTCTTTGGTCGCCAAATTTAAAATCTGTATTCTAAGTTAACTTTTCTTGCTTCATTCTGTTTGATATAAATATTACCTTCCCTCCTACATTCATTTTATTTTTCGACAAAATACTTAACAGAGTAACGCCAAAAGGATTATAGAATTTAGGGTAATGTTATGTAATAAGCTATGTAACTGACTCGTATTTAGAATAAACCCTGTTCTTGAAACGCGAGTAGTAATGTTTTCATTTCTTTCTTCGATCTTGTTTACTGCATGTATATATTTGGTGGTTGTCTCCTACTTATGCACAGTCTGAGCACTTCTTGTACGTACACCTCAGATCTATCATGGCATCTGATTTGGATTTTTAAATCAGACAATGTTTTGAAAAGACACCCACATAAATTGCATATCTACTATGAACCAAGAGCAGCAGTTAAGTTTTCATCTTTTTGGATCTTAAAATGTGTTTTGAAACCTCCTTTGGATTTGCTGAATTTATGGCATATACGGCATTGAAAACTGTGCAGAGATATATAGACAGAGTAGTTGCTGGAGGTTCGTTTTTCATGCATCCGCAAATGAGATTTGAGCCCAGCAAAACAGAGACACTCTTTCACAAATTATACGCCAAAAAGGTCGTTGAGATTCATTTTCTCATTGGGCGTAGCATTTTTCTTTAAATTTCTTGAGTTTCGCATGGGTGATCTTGGTTTCTTCAAAAGCTTTCACTCTACTCCGCATTTTTGCTCGCCATCCAGCACGATCCGAAGCAAGGGTTTCTATGGCCTTTGGATCCATCCCAAGTGACTTTATGCTAATCATTGTACACAGCCTTGGTTTTTTTATCTCATTACAAAAAGTAAATCCTTATATTCACAAGCTGTCATATGACCTACGTTAGACCCCTTATTAGCATAATTACCGAACCTGGAGCTTAACTATGGTCTATTCATAGCACTTACTCAGCATTACCTGAAACCTCAGGCTCTAATTGACACCACTACCGCTCAAAACCCCCCATTTCTCGCTATATATTTATATACATATATATATACATATATATACATACATATATATATATATATATATATATATATATATATATGTATATATATATATATATATATATATATATATATATATATATATATATATATATATATATATATATATATATATATATATATATATATATATATATATATATATATATATATATATATATATATATATATATACATATATATGTATATATATAAAAGAGTTCATCTTATTATTGAATTTAAATATATAACCAGAATATATTCAGTGCTGAATTTATTCTGAGAAAAAAGCACATGTACCGAGATGCAATTCGAAATTCCCGCCACTTACATAGGTAAATAGCGATAAACAGTCTTCTGTGTACTATAATGGATACGCGGTGTTCGTCTGGTATGTTGAATGTCTGTCTACTTCTATTTATCTTGACCATATTATACTGAAAAGTAGAGGTTGTATAATACTACAATAACTACGAAATCAGGATCTATAATTCAGTCTGTTTTTAAGGGGCTGGCTTTGAGAGTTGCATTTCCTCGCGTTCGGTAAAAATGTGTTTTTTATGGTAGTCTGACCTTAGTGTCCTTCATAGCGTGAGACATTATTGTATAGTAATGCCCTTATATAAATATATATATATATATATATATATATATATATATATATATATATAGTGTCTTCTATACCCTCGGACCGACCAAACCCTTGTGAATGGATTTGGTAGACGGAAACTGAAAGAAGCGCGTCATAAGATTTGCATATAATATTTCTGTTAGTATATATTGTTTCTTAGTCTTATTCTTTTGAATCTATAATTATTTAGATTTTCAAGTTCAATTAAATGTTTACAATATAGATAATTGTTTTATTATGATTTAAGTTATATAAAGTTTAATCTTTCATTCACAATAAAATTTTCATTCATGTTTATATATCTATTCTATTCTTTTTCGTTACGCAATATTTTCACCAGGCTTCTTTCTAATAAACATTTTAGTCTAAAATCTTTTAGTTTAGTATTACTTCTATCTTTATTAATTTAACCTAAAACTTATTTTAAATTGTAATTTAAACGAAAGATTCGTTAAAATTAGTTTTTGCATATATTTCTGTTAGTTTATATTATAATAAACGTAAAGTTAATTATGGAACGTTTATAATTTTCATATTTTTTATAATATTTTTCTATCTTAATGTAATAAGTATTTTATATACATTTATTTGTTATTTATTGTTGGTTGATATATACATTCTTTTATTATTATTATTATTATTACTGTAATTTGACCTGAAGATTAGCTATATTTTTGAATTGAATTGATTTTCTATTTGAATATTTAAATATTTTTTCTATTTGAAAATTTGGTTATGAAACACGTGTAGTCGTTTTATTATCATTATCTTATGATATTTACTTTGTATTCTATTATACTTATTTATTGTGCTTTTACTTATTACTTTTCTATATGTGACTGTGGATTTTCATCGATGAGTTCATTATCCTTGGTTCTTTTCTCTAAAATTATATTTTTATATTTTATACTGTGAAACTTAATTTAATTTTAATTTTTAATAAATTGAATTCAATTGAGTTTTTACCTGTAAATTTGGATTTTTATCCCTAATATTATATATATATATATATATATATATATATATATATATATATATATATATATATATATATATGTATGTATATATATATATATATATATATATATTTACGTACGTATATACATACATACATACGTATATATATATACATACATATTTACATACGTACATGCATACATACATACATACACACATATATATATAAATATTCTCCAGTTTCACTGGTCCCACTCCCGAACTATACGGTCGGTATATCGACGACTGTATCGGTGCCACCTCTCTCTCCCGCGAACATCTTGACTCGTTCCTCTCTTTCGTTCAATCTTTCCATCCTGCCCTCCACTTCTCCTGTACTGTCTCTGACACCTCTGTCCCCTTTCTCGACATTTCGGTCAGCATCCTCCACTCCGCCCTTAGCACCTCCATCCACTACAAACACACAGACTCACACTCCTATCTCAACTTCTCCTCCTCCCACCCTAGACACACAAAACTTTCCATCCCCTATTCCCAATTCCTCCGTCTACGCAGACTTTGTAGCGACAGCCATGACTTTGAGACTCAGTCTCAACTCATGGCTCACCACTTTAGCCTGCGTGGATATCCACCCACCACCATCCACACCGCCCTTGCCAGAGCACGTTCTGTGGACCGTGCATCTGCTCTCTCCCCCCGAACCCGCCCTGCCGTTTCCCGCCTCCCTTTTCCCCTCACCTACCATCCCACCACCCTACCCCTCCAACGCTCCATTCTCCGAGCTTTTCGGCGCCTCCAGTCCGACCCCTCCACCTCCCACATCTTCCCTAATCGACCCCTCCCCTCCTTCAAACGAGCCCACAACCTACGGGACCTCTTGGTCCACAGCTTCTTCCCCAACCCAACCTCCCAACCTGGCTCGTTCCCCTGCTCCCGCCCACGCTGCCGCACTTGCCCTTACCTCTCCAACACCACCCTCCTCACCAGCACCCATCACCGACCCTATCGCATCACCGACTCCTTCACCTGCACGTCTACCAACATCATATATTGCCTCTCCTGCTCTCTCTGCCAATCCATGTACATCGGACAAACGGGGCGGCGCCTGGCCGACCGATTCGCGGAACACCTCCGAGATATCAACGTCAGCAATGACACCCCGGTGTCACGCCACTTCCGTTCTGCCGGCCACTCCTTGCGGCAACACCTGTCTGTGTTTGGATTGTCCATGCACAGGGGCCATCCGGACTCCCGTTTGCGCCGTGAACAGGGATTAATCTTCTATCTTCGCTCCTTTGCGCCACATGGGCTCAACTCCCCTCCACTCTTCATCTAACCCCCTCCTCCTGTCTCTCTCCCCCACCCTCCCTCCTACCACCCATCTCTCCCCTCCCCCACCTCCTGCTCCGACTCCTACTTCTTTGTACGTCTCTTCACCTCTCTTCATACTTCTCTCCACTCCCACTTCTCTTCACCCCTACTCTTTCTCTCCTCTCTCTTACTCTCTCTCACTCTCTTCTCTCGTACTCCCCCTCTCTCACTCTTACTCTCTACACTCTTACTCTCCTACTCTTTCACTCCTCTTTCTCTCCTCTCTCTTACTCTCTCTCACTCTCTTCTCTCGTACTCCCCCCTCCCCCTCTCCCGTACTCCCCCCTCTCTCACTCTTACTCTCTACACTCTTACTCTCCTACTCTCTACACTCTTACTCTCTTACTCTCTCACCCTTACTCTCTCACTCTCTTCCCCTCTCTCTCACTCTCTTTCTCTTCCTTTCTTCTTCCCCCCCCCCCCATACCCCTCTTCCCTCTCTCTCACTCTCTTTCTCTTCCTCTCTTTCTCCCCCCATACCCACCTTCCCCCTCTCTCAATCCCCCTTCCCTCTCTTATACCCACCCTCTCTCCTCTCTTCCTCTCCCCTCCCATACCCATCTTCCCCCTCTCTTACATCCACCTTCCCCTTCTCCCTCCTCGTCAACACCCCCTCATAAGCTCATCCCACCACACCCCAACACACTCCTACTCTACCTTCCCACTCCACCCCATCCAATTCCTTACACCCACCACCCACCCCTACCCACATACCCCACCCTACCCACATACCCCTACCTCTACCCCACACTCCACCCATGCCTTCCCCACCTCCCAACACCCTCACATCACACCACACCAATACCCTCGCATCACACCACGCACACCACACCAATACCCTCGCATCACACCACGCACACACTACAACTGACCAACTACTTTCTCCCTTCTCCCTTCCCCCATTTTCACACTACACACGTCAAGAACACCAGCAGTCTACCTCCCACACACAGCCCCTCGTTCCCGATCACCGTTTGTTATCTCCCCCTTTCTTAGCTCTCCTGAAATAAGAATTTCTAACTTCCGGTCAGCCATTGTTATGATCGGCCATTATTATGATTGACCGTTGACTGAACACTATTCAATTTTTTTTTCTCCGTGTTTTCTCCTTGTCTCCGTATTCTTTCTGTTGAAGAGCGTAGCTCGAAACGTCAAAGACTTTCCGTATTCCCGAGCGTCATACTAATATATACTTTTGTTATTTACACCACCTGTCCTCGTCTGTTGTTATTTTTTGTATATTCTCCCATATATATATATATATATATATTTACGTACGTACATACATACATACATACATATATGTATGTGTGTGTGTGTGTGTGTGTGTGTGTGTGTGTGTGTGTGTGTGTGTGTGTGTGTGTGTGTGTGTGTGTGTGTGTGTGTGTGTATGTATATGTATTTATGTTTGTATGTATATATATAAAAGAGTTCATCCTATTATTGAATTTAAATATAATACCAGAATATATTCAGTGCTGAATTTATTCTGAGAAAAAAACACATGTACCGAGATGCAATTCGAAATTCCCGCCACTTACATAGGTAAATAGCGATAAACAGTCTTCTGTGTACTATAATGGATACGCGGTGTTCGTTTGGTATGTTGAATGTCTGTCTACTTCTATTTATCTTGATCATATTATACTGAAGAGTAGAGGTTGTATAATACTACAATAACTACGAAATCAGGATCTATAATTCAGTCTGTTTTTAAGGGGCTGGCTTTGAGAGTTGCATTTCCTCGTGTTCGGTAAAAAAGTGTTTTTTGTGGTAGTCTGACCTTAGAGTCCTTCATGGCGTGAGAAATTATTGTATAGTAATGCCCTTATATAAATATATATATATATATATATATATATATATATATATATATATATATATATATATATAGTGTCTTCTATACCCTCGGACCGACCAAACCCTTGTGAATGGATTTGGTAGAGGGAAACTGAAAGAAGCCCGTCATAAGATTTGCATATAATATTTCTGTTAGTGTATATTGTTTCAATTGAATTCAATTGAGTTTTTACCTGTAAATTTGGATTTTTATCCCTAATATTATATATATATATATATATATATATATATATATATATATATATAGTTTTAGGGAAAATAACCAATTTTCAAGAACTCATCGATGAAAATCCACTATCACATATAGAAAAATTAATAATTAAAAGCACAATAAATGAGTATAATATAAAGTAAAGTAAATATCATAAGATAAATATAATAAAAAGATTACACGTGTTTCATAACCAATTTTCAAATAGAAAAGAAATTTAAATCGATTAAAATCAATTGAAATTATCGAAAATAAGTTCTATTCAAAAATATAGCTACTCGTCAGATCGTAATTAGAACAATAATTAGATATATATCTCAACCAACAATAAGTACCAAATGAATTAATATGAAATACTTATTATATAAAGATAGAAAAATTATTTTAAAAATATCATAATATCAAAATAATAACCATTCAATAATCATCCCTTCATCCATAATAATAACATGTATATTATATACAAAAAACATCTTACCTAAATTATCATTGTTTTAAATTATCATTGTTTTAAATACAAATTGAACGAAGTTTAAGTTTAAAATAATAATGAAGATAAAATTAGTACATATTTAACCGGTGTAATAGTTAAAGCTATACTATTTAAAGCTAAAGACGTTTATTTAATTATGATTAAAGATCAATTGAATAATAGAAAAATACAAGATTATTTATTTCTACAAACGTAATAATAAAAAATATGAATGAAAAAATTATGAATGGAAAAAATTATGAATGAAAAAATTAGGAAAGAAAAATTTGGATAAGTACTGTTTTCACTTTGCTAAAGATTTTCTACTATTTGAAAATAATATGTATTCTTGTTTTTATACTATTCATTTGGTTCTTTATAGATTATTTTAATAGATAACTTATTTAACACTATATTATTTAGAAGTTATAGTTTCATTTCAACATAATATTAGAACTTCGATTGGAATAGTGTTGATATATTTTCGATTATTTTTGATTAATATTATTTGATTAATTATTAATCTTTATAGTATATAATATCGTTAAAGTTTTTTTTAAATCAAAACTTTGTATATATATATAAAGTTTAACCTTTTATTCTTAATAATTTTTTCTTTCCTAATTTTTTCATTCATAATTTTTTCCATTCATAATTTTTTCATTCATATTTTTTATTATTACGTTTGTAGAAATAAATAATCTTGTATTTTTCTATTATTCAATTGATCTTTAATCATAATTAAATAAACGTCTTTAGCTTTAAATAGTATAGCTTTAACTATTACACGGTTAAATATGTACTAATTTTATCTTCATTATTATTTTAAACTTAAACTTCGTTCAATTTGTATTTAAAACAATGATAATTTAAAACAATGATAATTTAGGTAAGATGTTTTTTGTATATAATATACATGTTATTATTATGGATGAAGGGATGATTATTGAATGGTTATTATTTTGATATTATGATATTTTTAAAATAATTTTTCTATCTTTATATAATAAGTATTTCATATTAATTCATTTGGTACTTATTGTTGGTTGAGATATATATCTAATTATTGTTCTAATTACGATCTGACGTGTAGCTATATTTTTGAATAGAACTTATTTTCGATAATTTCAATTGATTTTAATCGATTTAAATTTCTTTTCTATTTGAAAATTGGTTATGAAACACGTGTAATCTTTTTATTATATTTATCTTATGATATTTACTTTACTTTATATTATACTCATTTATTGTGCTTTTAATTATTAATTTTTCTATATGTGATAGTGGATTTTCATCGATGAGTTCTTGAAAATTGGTTATTTTCCCTAAAACTATATATATTTTATATACACTTTATCTATAAGGCTCAATTTAATTTTAATTTTTTATAAATTGATTTTAATTGAGTTTTTTACCTGTAATTTTGGATTTTGTCCCTAATAATATTATTATATGTATATATATATATATGTATGTATATATATATATATTTACGTACGTATATACATACATACATACGTATATATATACATAAATATTTACATACGTACATGCATACATACATACATACATACATACATACATACATATATATATATATATATATATATATATATATATATATATTTACGTACGTACATACATACATACATACATACATACATATATGTATGTGTGTGTGTGTGTGTATGTATATGTATTTATGTTTGTATGTATGCAGAGGGAGAGAGATTGAGAGGGAAGTGATCCGAATATTGCCTACATTCTGTCTTAAATTTTAATTAAAGCTTATGGTTTTCTCTCTCTTCTTTTATCAGAATTGATCACCAATTTGATGACTCTCCTCACACGGAGAGTAATTTTTTGATTAACATTGATGAAAACATATCTTCACCTATCTTGCCATATATTTTTATAGCATGGATTTTGTTGTTCCAGGGAGTTGTTTTCTATCTTTTTCAACTATTCATACAGAGTGTGTTCATCCATAGAAATATCCTATGGAATTGAGTAAGTTGCTCTATTGTTCTTCAGTTTCTATTTTAAGACTTATCTGATATAGTTCTTTCGAATATTTTTGATGTATTCCAAATGAAGTTTTCTCCGTTCATATATATATTTTAGCTACCCTAGATGTTTTAATTTAATTGTTTATTTCGAGTTTCGAGATTAGTATCAATTTAGATTCGGGAAATATACAGAACTGTCAAATTCCGTCTATATTTTATTAGACCATGAATCTTTACTGAGAGAATGCACGCTATCAGTAACTGGGCCTTCTCAAGAAAATTTACGTTGATTCGTTTGGAGTATTGTTTTGGCTCGAAACTAGCGAGAAAAGAAGCTAGCGAGTAAATTCTCTGGAATTTTTAGTTTAGTAAGTCTACGTCTTAGTATAAGTCTCCCCGCCCCTGGATGCACTATATATAAGTAGTACATATAAATTTAGGTACATCTAAAACAATTCTACTTGTCCTTCTTTGGTAGCCACGTCGATTTGATTACCAAGAGACTCACACTTAAATGTTGACCTTGTGCCAGTGGTTTAAATAGTAATTTTTTTCTACAACGCTAATAGCAATTACCCTTGTAGACTTTTTCCACTAGACACTAACCGAATGTTCAGGCTGAGCGTGAGCCACAACGATCTCTCCAGATTATGAGTAACTCAGACGTCATGGCTGATACCCTACCGTTTTTTAATGACTTATTTAAAAGGTACCACATGGAAGGATGATCTCTAAATATCTTATCCTATGTAGCTCGATATTTGTGTAGAGATCATTCCGGAAGGATAAATTTCTGGGAAAATAATTATGTAACTAATGTTATATGACGCCACAGTCAATATACTGACTTATTAGCTCTTAATTATATATCTGCATTATCTTTAAGACCACGGTATGTTATAAAAGACTTTTCGGTAATCAATTTGTGTCATACTTTTATATTTTCTTGTTTTTATCTATCTTCAGTAATTACCTGCTCTGCCATCCATATATCCGTTCTTTCGTTCTTTCTCATTTGATGCTTCCCGGAATGTACCAAAGAGATATATCATTAGTCAACAGATTAGTAGGCAGCATATTCTTGATTACAGATGTCAGTGTTTGATATATTATTGATGAGAAAGTTTTTCTAAATAATTTTACTGACCTCATTTATTTATTTATTTATTTATTTATTTATTTATTTGGTTGGTTGGTTGGTAGTATAGAGTGATTACAATGTCTGTTTTGTGTCTGATTTTGTTAATATTCCATTGAAGAGTATTGCTTAAGCATCACGTGAGCGTAAATATTTTGTCAAAAAGTTTATGATTTCATTCCTATTTGGAGATTTCTGTTCTATACAAAATTTCATCACAGACAATTTTACATCTTTTGTGATGGTTTCTGTTCTGATTCTGTTGTGTTTATTTTATTTTATTAATTTTCCGTTTTCCTTTTTGTTCTATTTCCACTTTTTCAATGTTCAGTGTTCTACTTTTTCAATGTTTCTCCAAAAGTAATATGATGGTATCAGTGTATTTGTTGAAGTTTTAGTATTGGTAAAAAATACTTGATTCTCTTACTTGTGAAACCGTACATCTTGTTTTATTTTTAGGAGCTCAACTCTTAGTTTATTCAGTTACAATACTACTTTGCTAATCTAACCTACTAACGGCGTTACCCTGCTGTCTTACTATACTATACCAAAGCCATGTTGCCTGAAATATACCCGCACATTATCATTTATTTTAGAATTGTATTTTATGATTATTTTGTTCAAACAGACAAGGGCCAAAGCCTTTCATTATTAGTTAAACCTCGCTACGGGGTAAAATAATTCTAAAGCGCAATTGATGGTTGGATTCATCCTTACCAAACAAACTCTCCCTAATTCCAATGAACTTTCATGGCGAAAAATATTATGCATATTGCTGAACACGTCCAGCTAGATTGAGGAATGTGTCACTATACGATTTCCATTCAATTTCATTTTACCTGTAAACAATGGTTTATATATAATTTTTAAAAAATTCACCTTGGCTTAAATTTCTTAGTTATGTATTGAGCTGTAAGATATAACAATACCGAAACGTGTCTACGAATGAAAGACAAAAGAAACAATAATGCAGAATGCTTTAAATAAATCTGAACCCACATATTGTTTTGCTGAGGAGGGATTTTTTTTGTTTAGCTTTCACTTTTCAATATCTTTAATTTTGTTCCATTCATTTCAAATTTTATGTAATGTTGTAGTTTTGGGTGCTATGGAACTTAAATTCATTTTTGTTCTACATTAATAAATTAAAAGTTAATAGCTTTTAAAGTTTGCAAATTTGGGGCATTTTAACGAAACGAAAGCCACAGACATATTGGTTCCTGTTTCCATGGTAACAAGCCAAGCTGTTGCCTGCTTAAAACTACTACAACCACTACGTACCTATATTCTGAACTTTCGTTTTTTTAAATTTTGCTTAAAAAATGTATTGTTTGTTAGTTTGCTTGTTTGTTTGTTTTTTCAAATTTACTAAATTGATGTAATTTTTCACGCTGAGTCTGATTTCGTTATTCATTTGTCCCATTTGTTCCAGAAAAATTTTAGAAAAATGTTCACTAAAAATGTTACTTATTGATTAACCCCAGATCATTCACTGGTTGGACTGACACTAACACCAACCCTAACTCTAAACCCTAATTCTAATCCTAACCCATAACTCAAACTTAAACTTTAACTCTAGCCCTAAACCATAACTTTGAACCTCAACCCTAATTCCAACCCTAAATTCCAACCCTAGACCCTTATTCTAACCCTAATCCTAAACCCCAACCCTAAACCCTATGACTAACCCTAAAACTCGTTTAATTTTCGCTATCAATTGTTTACATGAACTGAACTACAGTAGTATAACGTACAATTTGTTTTTTGTTTTTTTATTTTTTGTAATTTAACGTTTCGTTGGGGGGGTTGGGGGGGTTGGGGGGGTCAAGTTTTCGCAGAAAAAATATTTCATTGAACATTTTTTCCTTGTAATGTTGCCTGTTCCGACGTTTCACTTGACTTTATTAATTTAAACTTATTAAAACTTCAAAACCTCATACAACTTACGCCGTAGAAATATATTGCTTTCGTTTTGCTTAGTAAAAGTTATCACGCAGAAATTGCCTCCAGCTTTCAAATCCTGCTTTCCGAATGGGTAAAAATAATCAAACTTTAAATCTCGGAAACATTTTTCTAAAATTTTTCTGGGAGAAGTTAAAAACTGAATCAGACTCAGTGTGAAAAATTACATCAATATACCAAATTTGAAATTTTTCGCTTAGTTTTAAAATTTTAAAAAGTAGAAGCTGAACAGAAGAGATTCCAGAAGAGATTAATATAAATTGTGAGAGAATATATCCTTTTGATAACAACAACACACTAAGCATTATATGGATTCGAACCCTAATGTTTTACATTGGACAATAAACAATTTTACTTCCCCCACCACGTCAAAAAATAAAAAAGTAAACAAAAGAAAAATTAAGTATTCTGCTTGAAGGGAAAACAGTAAGGCGAAGGGAAGTGGCATGATATGGGAATGATAAAAAAAATTGTTACATTAATGAAAGGAAATATGTTGGGTTTTTATCATGCATTGTTGTTATTCGGTGATGTGTTTAGATGAGTTGGGCGCTTTGTATTTCTATTTGTATGTATATGGATTTATGCTGAGTTGTTCCTGCCTTTCTTTGTTTCCTAATGTTACAATCGTTACAGTATGTTGTCTTAAGCTGTAGTGGTGTAATATATGTCGATAACTGTGTTCTGCCATTTCGCCGTTGTATCGTTGGTCGTTTCGCCGTCGTATCTATGTTCCATATTGTGTGTTCCAGTTGCATGTCGCTGGTTGTCGTTATATGCAATATCATTAAGCATGCTCCAGGCAACGTAGGCAAAAAATTAATATTCCTTGTCCCAGTCACATTATTTCTGCTTACTTTCACGTATTTCATGGTATATTTATCATAGCTTTGTGATCAACATACTTGATGTCATACAACCGCATAGACCTATCAACTTATGGATAAATCTCTCTCTCTCTTTCTCTCTCTCTCTCTCTCTCTCTCTCTCTCTCTCTCTCCCTCTCGTGGATAGATAGATAGATAGATAGATAGATAGATAGATAGATAGATAGATAGATAGATAGATAGATAGATAGATAACTCATTATATTACATTTGTGAGACTACCATATATTAAGAACACTTTCCTAAAATATTTTCCGATATCCTTATTGCAATTAGTGTAACTACTTTCCCCGTTTCTGCATATAACTGGTCATCTCTAGCGAACTGAGATGAACACAGTTCGCCGAGGAAGTCTAACGAGCCAAAAACATCTCCATTGCTGCTAATGGTTGGCTTTAATGACCAGATACACTCTTAACTATATTGTCTTCATTTTCCAAAGATTAGCTGATATCATCGAAGTAATTTCAATTACTTGCTATTTCTAGATTTCTAGACATCCCTAAATGATATCTTTATCTTTCACTTGCAAGAGCAATCGATGTTCTGCAACTCACTATACTTTATATGTTGCACCCTTGTTACGTGTTTCTCTATTTGGTTATCCGTTGGTCTTTCTATCTTAATTACTAGTTTATTACGGAATGTACTCAGATGTCTGCAGTTGCTTACCATCAGTACAATTTTATTGGTGGTATTTCAACTATAGCATTTTGAAGGGATTAACGGCGGTAAAAATCGATGACGTTCTTTGGAGGACTGTTGGCGTGTAGGAATATGAACTGAACAATCTTTCCCTCAGAATTTAGCCCATCGTCTATGGACATCTTCAAGAAATTCTATCGTTGCACTACAACGAAATAGGAGTGATGGTACGGGATTAAACTTGTCAGACAAGAAGTACCGGCAGTTAGGCCTATCCAAAATGCAATTCGAAAGTCGAAACATTTCTGCTCAGATACGCTGTGTCTGTGCACCATTGACTTGTAAAATGATTTGGAGCAACTGTTGTCATATGTAGGTGGGACTTGGCTATCAGCTATCAGTGAAGTATACGAAAAGGATCTTCTCTCTGCTTTCAGCGCAGTATACCAAAAGGATCTTGTCTTTCCTTTCCTTCGTGTATGCTGTACCCTATCTAGTTCTTTATTTCTAGGAATTTGTATGTCTGGGTTTGGTGTAGTCCTCTTATATCCTTTTTCTTTTTCTTTTTTGATTAGTTACATATATCATTTCATTTAGCCAAATCATATTGATATTTGCCTCTAGATTATGTCTTTGATAGCCAAATTTAAGGTTTTTTTATTGTTTTTGCTGTCTTAAGTCTAGCTTTGGTAGTGTACATTCGGTTTCTCACTAAATTCTTCTATGCCTTTTCATTCTTCGTTTATACTCACTTTTAGGGTATCATGATTAGGGTTTATTATTATTATTATTATTATTATTATTATTATTATTATTATTCAGTAGT